>NC_134405.1:258799031-259099031 GCF_038048845.1 Mixophyes fleayi | reverse complement strand
CATAGTTGATATCTATATTGCTGAATTTCACACGTTTCTTGGGTTGAGCTTTCCCTAAAATGTTACTTGCATATTTCTCCTATCACATTATTGTACTTGGAGTTTTCTTTTATTTCTTTTGTTCTACGTCATAACCTCACATTTCACTAGCTCCAAACATAGAAAGGGCTATAGAAGACTCGATCACTCTACCTGTGGATGCTGATGTAGGAAGGCAGTGACCTAGCAGGGGCGCACGCAGGATTTTTTAAAATATATAGAGAGGCACTGTCAAAGAAGCGTCCGCGGACACTTCTTTGACAGCGCCGCGGCTGCTGTACAATACAGTGCTGCTATGTAGGGGCACTGCTTAGCCCCCGTTCTTCGTGAAGGGGAGAGGTTTCTGGAGAACCAGAAACCCCCCCTGCGTGCGCCCCTGCCTAATGACATTGAGACATTGAATAAGAAAAGAGGATGGAAAGAAGAGTGAAAATGAAAGAAAAAATGAGTAAAGGAGTGAGAAAAATTATGAAAAAGATAGAAGATGAGAAAAAACTGAAAGGGAAGAATGTGGGAAAATAAAAAGTCGATGAGAGAAAAATATAGAAATATTGAGGGAGAGCGAGAGAACCCCCTGACCCCAACAAATAAGCAAACAAAAAGTTTTGGTTTTCTTTGAAATGCCCCAAAGTTTTAAGATGGCCATTTGATCCATTACATTGAGTTGCCAGTTCCTCCTGTATAGTTCTTTCAGTACTTAATGCCAGAACTGCCAAGAGTAATCTCAGGTGCTGGTGCTGTTGCTTTTTGGTGCCCTACCGGCTGTGCACACAACCTCAGAGTATGAGACTGCACAGGTACCACCAAGGCTACTTTGTGGTGAGTGACTACAGGCTGTGCGCACAGCTGCAGAAAAAGACCATACTGTGCTTGCAGCCTAGGAGGGTTGTGACTGTGCGGGCCAATATGAAGCCACTCTCCCAAGACTTTAATTGTCTCAGATGGGATCTTAGATTGGACTGGAACCCCATCAATAACCTGCCATCACCTGACACCCAAGGAGCCTAGGCCTAGATATTTTTTAATAGCCCCATCCCCTCTCAGTGCCCCTGCTTAACGCCAGTCGATTGTTTTCTGGTATGTCTTCTGTGTATTCTGCACTGGCATAAAAATACTTAGTTCAACTGCAAAACCACATAAATTAAGTATAGTTAAGAACTTTTAATACTAATACAACTAGAGAGAGAAAAAAGAATGGCATATATTTAATTGTAGTAAATCATAATGATGATGATGATGATTGGTGTAAGCTACCGCTTGTGGACTGGTATAAAAAGCAAATTCAATCAAAGACTACAGCAGTGCCCCTAGTGACCAGATTGGTATTACAATTGACAGTAAACTTGCTTAGCTTTACAATGCAATTTTTTTTGAACAAAATATCCTATTAGATGTGGCATTGTTTCTTTGATTCTAAAAGAAAAGCTCTATCAAATGTGCATTATTTTACTATAAACAAGCACATTGAGACCATCTCATAGCCAGTTGATAAAAAAAATAATTGAAATAATTGTTTGCGTAATGTCTGTGTCTATTACTTAAAAAGCCTTGAGAATTAGGCATATAATGGCAGTACTGAATACTAGCTGAGAGTTAACAGTCTGGCGAATGTTATTGATAAAATGCATCGTTCATTTTACATTCATTTTTATGCCTTTTCCTTGCCAATCGTTGACAGCTTGTTCCTGAGACCTACATTTGTTTAATGCTCCCTCACAGGCTGCTAGATTTCTTTTTCCTGCTGGTTTTTAATGTAGAGGAACAGTATTTGCACGTGGTCTAAAAGATAAAAAAAAAAACTGTCTCCCCCCCACTGAAAACAATGATTGAAAGCTTCCACTATAATACAGATGTTAAACATGAAAGCCTTATTTTCCAATCTGACTATTGACTGGTATTGCTAACTGTCACTTCACCCAGTCAAGCATTAGGTGCATCACCTCTCCAGTTGGAAATCTGCCTAGGAAAAGAATATCCATTTTCTGTCACTCATGAATCACAGTAATTCAATGCAATGTCAGGAAACCCTTTAATAACCTGTTTCTTTCTATTTGAAAAGCCTTAACCCCAATGCCTTCAAGTGTAGATACAATTTGGATAACACAGGAAACAGTGGTAATACATACCATTTATGTAGATAAAAAAATGTGTATGGGAAATGTCATCCGGATACCTTGCAATTTTTGTTTTTTTCTTATACAATCAGCTTTAAACTAGTGGTTTTAATGAATATTTCCCCCAGAACTACTATATGTCTAATAACATAATTAACGCAAATTGTAACTGGCACCTCAAGCATGATTAAGTTATAAGGTTCTGATGGGGTTTTAAACCTGGGACTTCTAGGCCTGTTTCTAAGCCCCTGGGCTATGGGAACAGGTGCTGTGGACTCTTCCTTCTGGTCTGTCTTCTTTGCTCTAACGAGCCCAGCTGCGATGAATTTCCAGCAATCTCCATACTGATATAAGGATTGCTCTAGCAGTGGAGATCGCTGCTTCATTTTTTGAATTGTATGTGTCTATAACTGCCTTTTATATGTATTGGCAATTTTGCAGTGTCATGGCCCTTATCCTGGTCCTGTGTCACTTTGTTGTCTTAGTCCTGTGGATCCTAGTTTTCCTATTCCTGTGTCATTGTTGTCAGCATTACTGTCATCAGAAAAGTGACTACCACTGATTTTGAGTAGCCAATGTCTGCCTCATTCATTCATTCAGATGCATCAGGAGACAGTTAAAGATTTACTGTGGCAGAAACTGACCTTCCTAGGAGAAAGGGTGTATATGTGATTACTTGAGCTGCTATAGTTACCAAATTTAGCTTACATCCTACATGAATGTAATACAAGGAGTTAAAATTGATTTTGATATGCAGACACCATTGGATAAATATAGTTCATTTTGTTAAAATGAGTATATAGTTTGATGTGATATTTTGGTAGTAACTAATGTAACCTAAAAAAAAAACAACTTTCATGTTCACACTTGAAAGCCAGAGATTGTCATTTTTCTTTCTACCATTCGTACTAATTAGTATGCTTATGGAAATTATACTCTGATGAAATAGCCTATAATCAAAGCTGATCTCTGTAAAGTGGCTAGGAACAGCTAATGGGTCATTAGTGCAATATACCAACATTTAAGTGTTAAACTTTACATCAAATGGATAAGTTGTTTGTCAGAGTGCTGAAAGACAACTATTTTATGGAAATCTCCTTTATGAACTAGTGTTTTGATCTTATTCATTTACGTACATGTCATGTTTTGACAGATTGCCGCTGATGGGAAAACATCAGTGTACTGAGGTTTTTGCTATTTACAATTGTATTAGTTTTTTTAAAATTGCAGTTCATGAATCCTTTCATGCCCAGCATAGAAATTTCAGGATGTACACATACAAATACTAAAATAACACAATGCGCCATGTTTTAGCTGAATAGACATTTTATTTTGTACTGTTGATGTTTGTAGTGGATCTATGTAATTTTCAAAATTATTTGCTACAGAAAGTTAACCCTTACACAAAGTGCCAGTGTTTTGGTTCCTATTTAGGGAGGACATGTGCATAGACCTATATCCAAAACTTAAATGGTCAGTAGCTCATTATTGTTATCTAGGGATCACTTTAGGTATTTCTAAAGCCTAACAGTGGTAGGAATGCTCTACAGATATCATTCATGGAACACTGCCAGTGGTAGCTTTTATTCTTTGTATTGCTGGTGACCCCCTTCCCCTCACTGTGTGCAATATAGCCCAATATTACTGTGATCCCCCAACTCCCTTTGGTACATTTTTCTTTGTGCTCCTCTCGTACTATGACAGAAGAAAGGAAATGTTCAGAGAAGGTGGGGTTTGATTTATAGACAAGTTAACCCGTGCATGATACTCATGCATTCTAGTCAAATCAAGCTACTTAAGGTGTTAAAAAGGTTCTTGTCATGCATTTGGGGCTAGGCCAGGCCTCCTCAGGAGAAGAGCGTTACTTCCCGACACAAGCGCTCTTTTTTAACGTGGTTTTGTCCACATGTCACCACCTCATCATTTTTCTCCATCACCTCATCCTTCATCTTTATCGCCTCATATAGCCAGATGTCTATCCAGACACAGGGATCTCTCTCAGCGGTCCTGAGTATCACACTCCTCTCGCTCTGTCACCCCCAGCAACCACCAACCACTCCCCACTGTCACCCCCGGCAACCACCAACCACTCCTAACTGTCACTTCTCCTTCAAGAAATATATATATATATTTTTAAAATCTTTAAAAACACTTTTAACAAGTACCAAATTAAATTAACAAATTAAAAACATCTTAGTATACCAAATTTCAGCCCTTTCTGAGTTTTTTTTCCACACACACACTAAGAATTTAGTAGGTCAGTGTATAACTCCGCCCAGCAGGTGGTGCTGCAGCAAATTTCAGCCCTTTCTGAGGTTTTTTTTCCACGCACACTAAGGGGGGTATTCAATTGTTAGCGTTAACGAAAAAATAATCTTAGCGTTAATACGGTAATTACTCGCGGAATTTCAGCTCGCTGCTCCCTGAGCGGCGAGCTGAAATTCTGCGAGTAAACTACCGTATTAATGCTTTTCGCGCGCAATATTACCGTATAAACGGTAATATTTTTTGAGCGCTCGTTTTTTTTTCGTTAACGCTAACAATTGAATACCCCACTAAGAATTTAGTAGGTCAGTGTATAAATTCCCCCAGCAGGTGGCGCTGCAGCTTGGTTTTTTTTTCCACACACAGACACACACCACTAGGCTTTTATATAGTAGATATATATTTATATTTTCAAATAGCATGCATCTATTCCTATAGAACAAAAATACATATTACAAAGAGATAGTGAGGGAATCAAATAAATAATAAAATAAAAAATATAAAGATGAAAATACAGGGTTAGGAGTGATAAGCAAATAGTACCAACAACCTCTACGCTGCATGATTTACATGCAGTGAGGGCCACCTGAAGGTCTGTAGACACCTTTAGCACCATTTACGCCCCTGTCCAATGATTCATACCTTGTCGGAGGGAGAGGAGACTCTCTTCTGCTTCTGTCTAGCTGGGGGTGTGGCGCTGGGCTGTGATATCATAACTCAGCACCATACTCACAGTCAATAACGGACATGGAGGAGCCGGATCAGCAGCCAGCAGCTTTACGTGAAAGAAGCATTCGGCTTAGAGTGGGACACCACAGGGTAAATAATAACACTAAGGGCCTGATTCATTAAGGATCTTAACTTAAGAAACTTATTATTTAAGTCGCCTGGACAAAACCATGGGGTGCAAATTAGTATTCTGTTTTGCACATAAGTTAAATACTGACTGTTTTTTTCATGTAGCACACAAATATCAACTTTAAATTTCAGTGTACAAATAAGCTATCAAGTGTTTGCATGCTACATGAAAAAACAAACAGTATTTAACTTATGTGCAAAATAGAAAACTAATTTGCACCCCCTGCATCGTTACATGGTTTTGTCCAGGAGACTTCTTACCCAATTTTTTGCTTTACTTTCCTTAATGAATCAGGCCCTAAGTATCTAAAGAAATCAAGGGAAAAATTAAGACTTTTTTCCCAAAAGAAATCTGGTATCCCACACACTAGGGTTTCTATTATTCAAACACTCACTAGTAGCATACAGTTCCATTTCATCTATTTTCCAGGTTGGAGTTCCTGAACAGAAAACGAGCAAGGATTGTAAAGCTTGTTGAGGTGTGGCTGACTTAGCAAGTAACAGAATGTTGTGGCTCAGCCAATAAAAAGTATCTTGACAAGCTGCATAGTTCTCATACATTTTAAAAAAATATTTAAGTGTAGCCACTTGCATTATGTTATTAGCAAGTCTTTATTTCCAAACATGCACAGGATATACTACGTTACATATGGGATTATGTACTCTGCATTATAATGTATTTGTGTTATACATAGAATTTTCGATTTTTATTGTTAGAAGTGAATGTTTTAGTGTCACTTAAACTTTGGTGCAGTTTTACAATCTTGGAATATTGACACAGAGCAGTAAAGATAATGGACACAGAGGTAATAGTTGAAGTAATAGTAAAAGATAGATTTATAACCTCTGATCAAAGTTATGTAAAAAAAATGGGTACAAGTGTCCAGGATCAGGGGAGAAAATACCAGATAGCCACTCTCATTGCAATGCCATCAAACGTTCTAAAAGCTTTTTAGTACGAGAGTACCAGGACACTTGCCTGCTAAGTCCACTAGAATGATTGAAAACAACTAGACCAGTGTTTTATACTGATAACAGGACCCCATAATAAAGAACAATAGATGGCAGTATTACGCTACTTAAACTTACAATAGATGATCATTATGTCTGGCACTAGATGGCAGCAGAACTACACCTAAGTATGTAGTAAAGGTTATTGTAATATTTACATAATTCCAGACCAGAGTCGGTCTAGAAAAATACTTTCTCCCAAGCACAAACCAGGGGGTATATTTACTAAACTGCGGGTTGGAAAAAGTGGAGATTTTGCCTATAGCAGCCAATCAGATTCTAGTTGTCATTTTGTAGAATGTACAAAATAAACGATAGCTAGAATCTGATTGGTTGCTATAAGCAGCATCTCCACTTTTTCATACCCACAGTTTAGTAAATAAACCCCTAGGTGTTATCCTGTAGTGTCATGGTATGTAAGGTATTAACGTGTTGTTGTAAATTATTCCCTTGAACATTCTAGCCCTGGCTATCTTTAAGGAGAACAAAATATAATGTGTAATTGGAACATAATATAATGTATATGTAAATTGGCACATTTTCAGATTTTTTTTCTAATGTAACATTTCTTCTAGAAAATTGTTTCAATTAAAAAGTATATTTTGGTATCCACATATGCATTTATTTGGTTTGAGTGGAGTAAAACCCTAAATGCAGAAACCTTTAATAAATCTTGGCTTATTCCACACAGAGATCTCATTAAATGATCTTCAGTAGAGAAAAGGACTCATTCTCCTGGTTTTTGTCACTTTGTGTACTGCAATAAGCAGGAGGAAAGAAGGAAAACCAGAGAATTGTTTGAGAACATCAGACAGAAGATTGTAGCTAAACATGAGCAATCTCAAGACTATAAATTAATCTCCAGACACTGTAATGTTCCCATTTCCACCATACGTAATGTTATTAGTGAGGTTAAGGACACTAGCTCTGTAGCCAAGCTCCCTGGAAAGAAAAAACGAGATTGAAGTTTACAGTGCAGGATTGCTTAAATGATGGACAAAGGACCTTGATCAACTGCCAAACAGATTCAAGCTGACTTTCAGACACGAGGTAGAACAGTTTCAACTTGCACCATCCATCACCAACTCAAAAGGTTTTTATATAGTAGGAGGACATGGAGGGGCCCACTGTTGGAAGATACATTAGAAAGCCTCATTGGAGTTTGCCAAAACACAGCTGAAAAGCCAAATTCTTTCTTGGAGAATGTCCTAAGAGATGAGACCAATTATAAGTTTAAATTAGAGCGCATCATTTCTACGTGTACAGAAAGTAAAATGATAAGAACACCTTCCCTATAGTCTAACAGTGAGGAGGTTAAGTGATGTTTTGGGATTGCAGTGCTGCATGAAATCTGCATGAAATTTGGAGATTACCAGGCCAGTTTGGAGCACAAAGGTTGAACTGAGAGTGAAAAAGTTGTGTCTCTATGGAAAGTCATGGGTCTTGCAGCAGGACAATGGTTCCAAACACACTTCAGAAAGCACCCAAGAATGCTTCAAGACAAGATACTGGACTTTTCACAGAGTAGTCTTATGTGCTGAGACAGAGACACCTTTTTAACAACAGAGCTGGATATAAATTTGCTTCAAATGTTTGCTATTCCCAAGTAAAAATAAATATCTCTTGGCAAAATATTATTTATAATTCGAAGGCAAAGGTGCAAGGGGAGGATGAGGAAAGAAGCGATGGTGACAGGGTAGAAGGAGGGGTTTCGGGGGACAGTGCCCCAGAAGAGAGGACAAGATGCCAGGGTAGGGGGACAAGGAATAGGGTGCCAAGACACATTGAAGGGTAACAGGGCAAAAAAGCTCTAGAGGGCAGGAAATGGGTCCCTTGGGTATGAGTGACAGGAAGAAGTTTCTAGGAGACAGGATCCAGGGTGGCAACAGGAGACGGAGGGAGGCTGATGAACTAGTTGCCAGAGACACCAATGGCATTCTGATTTCATGGCCACATATTAGTAATCAGAGAAAGAGGTAAGCAGGGAGAGGATTGGTCCTTCAAGATGAGCGGTAAAGTTTCCGGCTTTTTGGTGTTAACTGAAAATGCCAGGAAAATCCTCAGTGAGTTTTATCAACTAAAACAGAAAATTGGATTCCCTATTTATAAGGATTAACACATTCCCTGCTGTAAGTGATAAGGATATTATAAGTCACCATCACATTTTTAAGGTGGCTTTTAATTAGAGATGGGCGGGTCCGGTTCCCCGAGAACCGAACCCACCCAAACTTTGGGTATCCGAGTACCGAGCTGAGTAGCTCGGTACTCTCCCACCCGCTCCGAATCCAAATCGAGGCCAAACATCATTGTGACGTCGTCGGATCTCGGGGCTCGGTTCTCGCGATACTTGAAGATTATAAATACACACCTCCACAGCAATCCATCGCCATTTGACAGAGAGAGAGCAGGGTGTAGTCACAGGCTGATTAGAGCAGGGACAGAGAATCCAATATTCTTCTTGCAATTGCTCTAACAAAAATCGCTAGAGAAGAGAGGAGGATAGAGGTTTAATATTTTTTTTTATATTTGGCACTCCCCAGTGCTTTTGGGGTGTCCACCATAATTGTGCATAAATATTTCTGGCTGTCAAAAGTCATATCTGTCAGCAGTATCTACCAAATAATTTTTAGCACTCCTCAGTGCTTTTGGTGTGTCCCCCATAATTGTGCATAAATATTTCTGGCTGTCAAAAGTCATATCTGTCAGCAGTATCTACCAAATAATTTTTAGCACTCCCCAGTGCTTTTGGGGTGTCCCCCATAATTTTGCATAAATATTTCTGGCTGTCAAAAGTCATATCTGTCAGCAGTATCTACCAAATAATTTTTAGCACTCCCCAGTGCTTTTGGGGTGTCCCCCATAATTGTGCATAAATATTTCTGGCTGTCAAAAGTCATATCTGTCAGCAGTATCTACCAAATAATTTTTAGCACTCCTCAGTGCTTTTGGGATGTCCCCCATATTTGTGCATAAATATTTCTGGCTGTCAAAAGTCATATCTGTCAGCAGTATCTACCAAATAATTTTTAGCACTCCCCAGTGCTTTTGGGGTGTCCCCCATAATTTTGCATAAATATTTCTGGCTGTCAAAAGTCATATCTATCAGCAGTATCTACCAAATAATTTTAGCACTCCCCAGTGCTTTTGGGGTGTCCCCCATAATTGTGCATAAATATTTCTGGCTGTCAAAAGTCATATCTGTCAGCAGTATCTACCAAATAATTTTTAGCACTCCTCAGTGCTTTTGGGATGTCCCCCATATTTGTGCATAAATATTTCTGGCTGTCAAAAGTCATATCTGTCAGCAGTATCTACCAAATAATTTTTAGCACTCCCCAGTGCTTTTGGGGTGTCCCCCATAATTGTGCATAGATATTTCTGGCTGTCAAAAGTCATATCTGTCAGCAGTATCTACCAAATAATTTTTAGCACTCCCCAGTGCTTTTGGGGTGTCCCCCATAATTGTGCATAAATATTTCTGGCTGTCAAAAGTCATATCTGTCAGCAGTATCTACCAAATAATTTTTAGCACTCCTCAGTGCTTTTGGGGTGTCCCCCATAATTGTGCATAAATATTTCTGGCTGTCAAAAGTCATATCTGTCAGCAGTATCTACCAAATAATTTTTAGCACTCCTCAGTGCTTTTGGGATGTCCCCCATATTTGTGCATAAATATTTCTGGCTGTCAAAAGTCATATCTGTCATCAGTATCTACCAAATAATTTTTAGCACTCCCCAGTGCTTTTGTGGTGTCCCCTATAATTGTGCATAAATATTTCTGGCTGTCAAAAGTCATATTTGTCAGCAGTATCTTACCAAATAATTTTTACCACTACAAGTGATTTGGGCTTAGAATGGATTCAAAGCAGTCCACATATGATCAGAATGAGACACCAGGTTCTGTCACCAGTCCTGATGTTAGTGTTCCCAGTACGTCATCTCGGCAAGGCGATGTTAAACTACAGAGTGTTTCGAAATTAGTCCAAAAAACAAAATAATTTTTTTTTTTACTGTGTTGAAGCGAAAAAGAAGTGTTACTGAGCAAAAGTTAAGTGCCGATAATAAAAAATTGCCAACATGCCATTCTACACACGCAGTGGCAAAGAGAGAATGAGGCCTTCACCTTTGGCTATTAGTGGCAGATCCCAAAAAGTTACAGAGCCTACAATTGGTGCACAACTACTGTTACACGTCAAAGCCGAGCTGCAAGATAACAGTAAGGCATTAGAGTATAATGTTTGCTCTGATTCACAAATGACACCAATCCCTGGGGAGAGTCCATCCAACAGTGGTATGTCTAATCGTGAGCATTCTGTTAGTGTGCCCATAAAGAAGGGCCCTTTCAGCAGTTCTGCTGATGTGTACCTGAACAGCCCGAGTGTAGCCGGTGATACACAAATTGAGGATGCCACTTTGGAAATAGAAGAGGATGAGGGGGAGATTTATGGAGGTGACGAGGGCGCTAATGAGGATGTTGATGATTATGATGCAGACAGATACCAAATTGCCTTTCTCAATTTCTATTTTAATTCTAGATTATATAACGGCTGAATAGTTTTCTATTTTACTCCTAGTGGAGAGGGGATCTGATGCAGACAGATACCAAACTGCCTTTGTCCATTTCTTTGTATATTCAAATTTTTAGTTCTACAGTCTATGCAGGCTGATTTTTTTTCTATTTTACTACACGTGGATGGGGGGGGGGGGTCTGATGCAGACAGATACCAAACTGCCTTTGTCCATTTCTTTGTATATTCGAATTTCTAGGTCTACAGTCTATGCAGGTGTTTTTTTTTATATTCAACTACAAGTGGAGGGCGGGGGGGCATAGATAGCCACCAAAGTACCGTGGTCCATTTAGTTTTACTTTCTAGCTCCACAGTCTGTGCAGGCTACTTTTTTATATTCAACTACAAGTGGAGGGGGGGGGGGGGGGGGCATAGATAGCCACCAAAGTACCATGGTCCATTTAATTTTACTTTCTAGCTCCACAGTCTTTTTTAATATTCAACTACAAGTGTAGGGTGTAATATACACCCAAAGGTGATGGCTACATTGCCAATAATCAAAGATGGAGGAGGTAGACAACCAGGTTTGACTGTATAATTTGCAGACAAGTGTTCGCATTAAGGACGGCCTACCAGGAATTAAACTGTTTTTTTTCATAATTTATTAGCTTTAGAATTACCTCACTTATCTAAGAAACTGGTGGAGCACTAAATTAGGTTACCGTATATACTCGAGTATAAGTCGACCCGAATATAAGCCGAGGCACCTAATTTTACCACAAAAAACTGGGAAAACTTATTGACTCGAGTATAAGCCTAGGGTGGGAAATGCAGCAGCTAATGGTAAATTTCTTTAATAAAAAAAACTTGTCTGCTGATCCACCTCCACTGTGTTTGCAGGAGAGACTGACACTAACATCAAATAACACTAACACTTTTTAAGACACTGTGGTACACTATTCAGAAGAGTATACAACTCCAAAACTTCAGGACAAGTCAGGCAGAGTAAACAAATACTTAGAATACCAATTTATAGGAAATAAAACTGTAACCTTCATGATCTGCACTTGTACAGAAATGTTCTAGAGCTCCATACAAGGCTGCTTATAAACAAATGACTTCAGTACTAGTGAACAAAATGCAGATGCTGCTTAAAAATTCATACCAATGATGCTGGCTGACATGAAGAAGCCATGTGGGGAAGCGTATGTGCCTTATGTCGCAGGTCCCCATGAAAACATGTTGCTATTATCAGCGGGTTAAGGATGTCCAGGAAATAGGTAGATGTAGCTATACATTTCATTATCTACTCAGCGTTTTCAAATGTGAACAGGAATTAGTTTGAGTTATACAAACTGCATGAGAGAGAGAGAGAGAGATCTTTTACTAACCTCTGCAGTGGAACACATGTGCGTTCCACAGACAGGAAGCTCGGCATTTGGAACCCAAATGCTGAACTTCCTGTCTGTGGAACGCACATGCGTTCCACTGCGGACATTAAGAGCTCACGGATCGGAGACCAGGTAAGTTCACTCGTGTATAAGCCGAGGGGGGGCTTTTTCAGCATAAAAAATATGCTGAAAAAGTCGGCTTATACACGAGTATATACGGTATTTTAAAAAAAAAATTATTTTATTCAAAGATAACAAAACAAAACCAAAACCAAAACACGCAAGGGCGGTTTTGCAAAACCAAAACCAAAACACGAGGTAATCCAGATCCAAAACCAAAAACAAAACCAAAACACGGGGGTCAGTGACCATCTCTACTTTTTATCCTCTTAATAAATTACAATAATTTTTTTTGCTACTGGACATTGATATAATACGATCAGATCTCACTGCTTATGCAGGTATTATTTATTAATGACACATATATTATATCATAGTATGATAACACGCCAGCCAAAATATTGAAACTCAACTATACATTTTGCAATGGGACCAAGAAATTTCTAGTTATAAGATGACATACAATACGGTGTATCCTTCATGACTAAACCTTACTGACAAAGTTCTGACTATTATGGTGTTTCTCTCAACTTTTCTTTGGATATTATGCAACATGCTTTAGCAATAGTATTGAGATTTATAAAATAATAATATATTACAGTGTAGTCTGTGAGAGGGTTATCCATCCCAAGAGTTGTTAGTAATAAACCTGAGATTAGCTCACTTACTTTGCCCAGTATAAAACTGCTTACCAGGCAAGCAAGAAATACACAGTTGTTAAAAAAGAATCCAAAGCTGTCTACTATTGTTTTTCTCCTGTATACTCACTCTTCTTTTAAGCAGCAGCCTCCGGCAGCTTTGGGACGGAAAGTCATTTCATACTCATGTTTCTAGAGATGTAGAATGAAGCTGACCTCTAAGGTCTTTGAAGTGTTCAGGAAAAATGTACTCATCAAAACTGAACTGGATTTACTCACATACAACGGCAAGTAGGTGAAACAGTTGCTTGTTTCCTGACAGACTCAAAGTAAAATACATTTATAAATTCTAATTTTTCATGTTTTAGATTAATAGTAGATTGTAGAAATAAAATGGGAAAAAAAACAAAAACGTATCTTAGTAGATATAGATTTAGCATGACACCAATGAGTTAGCCATATCGAAACAGGGGTATAGTACATTTAAAACTGGACCATTATAATTATTTTTATAATTGTTGATTTGTAAGGCACCACAGTAGTCTGCAGCACAGGACAGTGGGGAAGCAGGACATAGATGAAACAGGGACATACAAGGCAGACAAACTAAATGCAGATATAAAAGCAAAGGGTAGGGATGCCCCTGCTCATAGGAAAACTTACATTCTAACTGGAAGAGGGCACACATGAAAGAATGCCGTGATTCGCCAGTTATTACAGTGGGGGCTGAGCCAGGATGGTGCGATTTGCTGTGAATTGCAGAAGAGAAGGCGCACTGCTCTCCCAGGGGTATGGGAGAACTACAAATTCTGGAGTCTCCTAGACATTCGGGAAGAGTAGACAACTGTGATTATATGTGAGCGTACGGTAAACTCTAAGAAAGATGGGTTTTCAGAACATTTTTTAAGATTCGCAGGCTGTGGGAGAGTCTAATCAAGTATGGTATGGAATTCCAGAAGTGGATATCGGCACATGAGAAGTCTTGTAGCTGGGAGTGAGAAGTGGTTACCCATGTGGGAGGGGGTTATTTACTAATAAATGACCAGTAACCAATAAGATAGTCTGACTGTTCTAGTGCAAGCTAGACAATGAAGAAAATATCTTAGATACTTGCTTATCAGTTGCTGTGAGTTACTTCACAAGTGCTGTGTATATGGATTGCTTTGAAAGTGAATCTATGTAGGCTAATGGGTTTGTTTATTATAGGGAAAAAAATCCCTATCTATGGCAAAAGCGGGTGTTTTTGCCAAAGGTAGGGCCTCTCTCTATCTATCAAGGCCTTTCCCATGCATTGCCTGGGGAAGGCTATTTAATAGGAATAGCAAGAGCAAGTACCACCACAATTATGTTAATGTTATTAATTATTTTTTTTATTAATATTTTTTAGTTTTACGTTTTTTTTTTCATTTTACACTATAATGTGGAACCGAAAGCACAAGTCAGCAATTCGGTTTAAGCATTGACCCAAAGTGGTAAGTTAACTCTTATCGCTGCTGGCCAGTATCATTGAGGCAGTTGAGTATCACTCACCTTAAATTAAGGTGATAGGAGGTTTTCTATTGCTGAGATAAGCAGTGATAAGAAGCTAGTCATGTTGCTGATTATTAATAGTTAGGCCTCTAAGAGTAAACCAATCAACAAATTTTAGTGAAGAAGTTGCAGCTGCAGTGTGAAAGCTATCCCTTTTTGCCAGATTAAAACTGTATTACCACTGAGTATAATTTGGTAGTACAACCTTCCTTTTACTAGCCAGAGCACCAGGGGCTTCTCTGTGCAGCCATTTTTTCCCTCATGGATTCTACAGTCCTCTTACAGCCTTGTCCGAAAGCTGGGGGAGGAGGTGGCTTACGGAATCTCTTGATTGCGACTTGCGATTGGTCCTCCCTCTCACCCTTGTCACCATTTAAAGATAGTTAACTTAATTGATTTGCAGGTTCTGCATTACAGAGTTTTTTATAATCATCATCATCATCAACATAATGCTGATGTGCCAGCAAATTCCGTGGCGATATACAATTGAAAACAAACATTAATAAACCAATACTGGGTAATACATACAAATAGAGAGGTAAGAATTCTCTGCTCGCAAGCTTACTATCTTACTATGTGTAATGAAGCTTTGGCTTAATAAATAATTTAAAAGGCTATTTTAAATTTTAAATTTTCCTTTTCTTGTTTTATGTTCTATGCCTCTGATGGCATTTGTATGATTTGTTCAAAGAAATGACTAAATACCAGTGTTTGTCTCTGTCGGATTTTTAAAATCATCTTCACTGTATTATGCTGAAATGTTGTACCCTGGATTTGTCTCTTTGTTTTTATTCTACATTTAGAATTTGATTCACTAATTTGTTCTTATTGTCTGTAAGTACTCAAAAGTCTTCATAATATTAATTAAATTTGTAACTTAAAATCATTGACCAATCACAGTCCAAGTTCCAATAATCCAGTCATCTCAAGGGCTAGAGCAGGATTTCTGAATTAGAATCTACATAACATGCAAACACAATCAACCACTGAATTGATTGATAATGATGAAGAGGAGGAGAAAATTATATAAGCCATAAAACTATAACATTGGTGGTAAATACACAATTGTTTTCAGCCCATTCTAATAAAATTTGGCTGATATGGATGTCGGACAACCCTCAAACACTGATCCAAATGGAGAGGAATCAAACCCAGTCAGCCAATGAAGCCCATCTTCTCATTTCAGTTACAATGACTCAGTAATCGTGTAATGACCAGATCTGCGCATGGATTGTCACCATTAATATGTCTACCAACAGATAAAATATCACAGTTTTCATAGTTTTACAACTTTGTGTTTTGTGAAATGCAATATTACTTTATGATAGACAGATAAATACATAGCATAGATATGCTGTAATATACATATAAATATAATGCATAAATGTCAAATGCACATATAAATTATAATCCCTATCCATACTGTCTTTGTATAGTCTACAAATATATACACATGTTGGTAATTTGCTTGCATTTTAATGACTTGCGAAGCTAAGAACATATGTATATCAATGCAATGAAATGCCACACATTATGTGACGTTAACATTCCTGTGTAATAATGCAATATTTTATTCTCCTATTACTTGGCTCTTTGAGTTATGGTTTCCATATCAATTTAGTCCTTAGAAGTATTTTCCTATCAGCACACTTATATACTGAAATATTAGTCAAATTACTAGTAGAAACGAGATTCTGTTATTGTGGTATGCAGAATGTAGCTAATTACAGAAGTACCCGATAAGTGTTCTTTTTCAGGATGTAGGCCGTTATAGTCTAATTGTGCGCATAATTTTAAGTGTCTCATCTTACTCCTATTATCTCCACAATTTTATTAGCATAATAACATTAAGATACTAAAGTTTAATTGATGGGATAGCCTAGAGTCTTCATTAAAATTCTCTAGATAACCATGAATATTTTTTGCAATCAAAAATGAATAAATTATTTGCAATTACACAGGGCCACCAACAGAAATATTGAGGACCCCTAAACATGACAAAAGCGCCTCCGGCTGTCCCTCTTCTTGCTGCGGTGATTATAATATAGGACCCATGCAGATGGCTAGAATACAAATTATAGCTCATTCTGATGCCAACTGTACAAAAGTGACCAAATTCTAGTACACAAACAGAGCCCATTATGGCAGCAGTTGTATAATGTAGAGCCCATTATGGTGGCTTATGAAAATACTAACTCCAAGCTAGTGGCTTGTATCTAAAGCTCATCTTGGCATCTACAGGCTAGTGTATAGATCAGATACCTAATCTGGTAGCTAGTAAATAAACATATCTCTAATACCCCATTCATACTGCACCAAAATCCCGGGTTTTTCCCGGGCGAGCTCAAACGACCCGGGTCTTGGTGCAGTATGAATGGTACAAGTCCAAAATCCCGGGTCTAAAAACCCGGGTCTTCAATCCGGGATTTATCGAGGGGTAATTCCCGGGTCGGACCCGGGTTGCCTGCACTATGAATGGTGCAACCCGGGTTTTTCAACCCGGGTTGCACAGAAAACAAGATGATTGGCTGTCTGCCTGTCAGTGAATCATGAAGAACTGTGGGGCAATGGTGAGGGGTATGTTTTATAGTACAGATCTGTGTGCAGCATATCTCACAGTGATTCGACTGTGCTGTGTACATACATTTTTTGGAACTGAAGGTGACCTCTCAGTTTTCTTTATTCTTTATTAAAAGGTGAAAGAGTAAAATGTAGTAATTGGGTTTGGATTGTGTGAAAATTAAGAACTTCAACCAGAATAGAGCTACAAGTACACTAAATTTGGAATATAAGTAGTATATAAAAGTCATCAACAATTGAAGGTCATTTAGCCAGTCCCTGCAGCTGTATAATGCTCATTCTTCAGCCACAGAGGGGTCACAAAGAAGAAAGCTCAATGTACATGTCAAGTTGCTGCCTCGTTTTATTACCATAGAGTAAAATTAAATTCTAAGCACCAATAGTTATTATCCCTGCACTTTTAAATCGCAATATCTTGCCAAAATGAATTTTCAAGGCGTGTTGGAAGGCTGGCCTGAGAGTATGTTCTGCTGCAGTCTAGACATTGGTCACACCTTCTTACCATACCTGTTTGTAAATATTGTGCAGGAATCCGAATGATAAGTTCAGTCGCTGAGTGATGAAGAAAGGTACTTAGATCCCAAATACTATATACATTATTATATTGATTGCATGAATCATCACATCCCCAGATTATGAGACATATAAATGATGTGTTCCAGCATTAACCAGTCACCTTTCAATGATCACCATTTTTCAGCCAATGAAAACTGCTCTGGTGATGACTCCCACAAATTGCCAGGGCACAGACTTGTGCAGTATGAATGGGGTCAACCCGGGAAATTCCCATGTCCGAGGTGCAGTATGAATGGTGTTTCTGAGCTGGGACGCTCCGAGACCCTGCAAAAACCCGGCTTCAAAAACCCGGGATATTGCAGGGGCGGCAGTATGAAAGTGGTATAATCTAGCTGCTAGAATATAATGCAGACCAATATGATGTCTAGTATATGAAGCAGATCCCCAAATCTGGTGGCTTGTGTATAAAGCACACCTCCTGTTTGATCGAATAGTGTTGAAAGCAGGTCACTGATATGTTGGCTATAGTTTAATGTAGACCTTCAGTCAAATTCATATTGTTTAGTGTACACCAAAAACTCCACCATAGTCCCCTCTAAAAACTCAACTAGTCCCTGCAGACATGGGCTCCCATTCTGCCTCTTGCTCATTGCTATGGGGAGGTGTCATTAACAACTATATGATTTGTTAAAAGTGTCCTTAAATAATCTACAGAAATGTACAGTTAAAGTCAACTGTATAAGCAGCTTCCACATCTTGACACTATTAAAGCCCAATCATTAACATCAATCAAACACATGTACCTATCAGTGAGCTAGCATAAGAGTGGTGCCTGGCAGAGAGACCCTGCGAGTGCTGGGCCTCCTGCTACCACCTTTCCATCAGGCCTCAAATGCTGGTCTGCCCTTGAATCCATTGTTGGCTTAGATTTAGAAGGTTTATGATTGTGAAACTATTGCAGTGATGGAACCCACAAGATCGGTTAGGCAGCTCATCCTAGGTAAGTATTCTAAATTAATCTAAATTAATTTGGTGGAGCTATTTAAAATGAACTTCTAAAATAGGATCTTACGTGAATACCTACTGCTAAACATGGTCCATAGGGTCCTGCCAGGGCTAACTAAGTGAACTAAGTCAGTTGTTTAGATCATCAAGAATTAGATGGCATCTAAAACACTGAATGACTGACATAATTTCACTCATCAAGTGTTAATATTTTCCCTGCAATGCACTTATACTGAGTGCCGGCAATCCGGGATTTGAATTTAACCCTCCACTTCCTCATTGTCTGACAGTAGGGAAGATTTATGTGTGTGTGCACATAAAAGTGAAGCAAGTGGAATTTACAGCTTAAACAGATGGGTAGAGAGCTGGACGGCGGACCACCATTCCATGTTCATGGACCTCCAGTGAGATTGGTGAAAGAACACATGTTGAAGATTAACCTAGAATGCCTAGTAGTCTAGTTCTGGCCCTGTGTCTTGTCTTGATCATTTTATGTTCCCTTCTGCTGAAAATCTAATTTTGACAAAATGCTTTCTACTGTAACTAATTCAACCTGGTAATTCCATGCATGCAAAATGGCATCCTTTAATGACTGGCTATCAAAGCTTCTGAAATTCTCTTGATAACATAAAGACAGTATTATTTATTATCTATTTTACGTTATTTTATCAGAATGTCAAAAACTCAGTTATGCCTATTTGATAAGAACATGATCTTCTTTAATAAATCAGTGCAGCGTTGAAATGTATTAATGACTGAAGTTCAGTTGTTTTTTTTCAGTTACATTTAGATTAATCACATCATTACTGTCAGGCTGTCATCTTTCTACTTTTTATAAGTGACACTAGGTTTGTGTTTTAATTTTATAAGCCTGAACTGCACAGTTTTACTAATGATTTGCCAGTGTTAACCCTTTGAATGCTAATGACGAGTGAGACTCATCCTCTACAGGAACCACTAAAGTAAATTAATTTAATTTTAGGTTGAGAAAACATACAGATCGCTTCCCAATGTAATCTGTGGGATTTCTGATGATGCAGAGAAAATGAATCTTTTCGCCAATAAAACCGCGCGTGCCTCCATACTACTGGCACTGGGGGTACCGGCTTAGAAAGAGGGGTGGAGTCCCCCTATTCAAATTATGGTACCCCTGTTTATTTAATGTCTGCAGAACAGTTTTGATCAGCAGGATTTAAATAAATATGTGATAATCCCAAAAATGCTCACCACGGGGGTGAGAAAAGCTTCAGCGGCAAAGGGCTTAAAGTACAATCCCCTGTAATAATGAGATATGTTCCTTTAACAGGAATCACTCTGATTACCTGTAAGAAGACACTTGGGGTAAATTTACAAAAGCTTGTAAAAAGGAAAAGTGTGGGTGTTACCCATAGCACCAATGAGACTCTACCTATGATTTATCTAGTACATTCTATAAAATGATAAAACCTGATTGGTTGCTGTGGGTAATACCTCTACTTTTCCCATTTTAGAAGCCTTAGTAAATCCACCCCTTGGAGTTGTTTTTTTCCTTAGGATGTCCTAAGCTTCTATGAATGATTTACAGTTTGCAAAGTATCATGTTACCATTGCAACCACTTGAACATCACATACTGTACAATTAGTGAGCAGAGAAGCTTTGGAGCATTAAGCATAAAACCCCAGACTCCACTTCTTCTTCTGCCATTACGTAGACACTGAGGAGCTTTGCGATGGCTCAATAATTGGCTCGGTCTAAGAGACTACTCTGTCCTAGGAACCAACACAAACCAAGGGGTAAATGTATCAATATGCGGGTTCTTCAACGAAGAACCCGCATATTGATACATTTACCCCCAAATGTTTTCAGGAGACAGACACTTTTTTTTTTGCAGTGGAAGCCATATAAATGTTCCCAGCACATAGATTTTGCAAAGAGAATATTGACATAAAAGAACCTGTGGGGAAAAAGAAACCTGTTCATTTTAAAAAAGGTATTGGGTTTGCACCTTCACATTCAATAAGCACCCATGTTATATTCAATGATGATGACTTACAAAAATGTTAACATTTGAAGTGTGAAGTGAAAACTACCCACTACCCATTCTTGAAATTCCACTTCAGGTGAGTAAAGTGATTTGATGGTATAATTATTTCAACTATCTCCCTCCCATCACAATCAGCAAAGTAAAAATTCCACATTGAACAAAAGTATATATATATATATATATTATTTCTCTGCACACTTGAAGCGACATTGCTTGTGATGCTCTTGTGAATTCACCAACCTATGTAGGGCATTCAGTTGTTCACTGTAAACATGTTAATCTGTCTTCTGAACTCACTCAAATGCAAACTAGAGAGTCTTATAAATCCAAGACCTTATACACACAGGGGTTAGTATAAAGTGTTTAAATTTGCATTCATGCCGATAGTCCTAACAATAGTGTCAGTAAGGTGTAATGGAGCTATACACTCTCTAATAAGCATTTGCTTCGACTCAATATCGATGTTGCCCGCAGATTTTAGAAGCACCAACGCTAGGAAAAATAAAATTAAGTTCTATGGAAATGATCATTTAAGTACCTAGTACACGATGCTGCAGGGATAATGACTGTACAATATGTTGTGCAGTCAATTGCAAGATAGTGTTCTCTTTTATCAGCTATTTAATACACAGGGGGGGTAAAAGTGACTGACTGTAGTGTCCTTCAGTAGTATTGTTGACAGGATGTCTGCTGTATGTATATATTTTTCTCCAAAATATCTTAAGTTCTGATACGTTCCTTAAACACATATAATTGTGAATATTATATACTTTTTCACCTGTGCGCTAAAATCAAAGTTTTTTTTCAAGAGTTTTATAATTGCTGGGAGAGTTTCTCTGCCTATGGAAATAATTGTTTTTGATTTTGGAGCACTAATCCTGTGTGGTAATCCAGTTAAATGTTGTCTGGCTTCTCAAGGAAGAGTTCCATGGAAAGTGAAAGCAAATACATAGGTTAAAAATAAAGAAAAGTGGGTAATTTACGTCTTTGGGCAAAAAAATGTACTAGCCACTGAAATAAGAGAGTTAGGTAATTACGTGTTCTTGAATGTTCCAAATGCGCTTTGCCATTGTTCTGGCTTAATATTGTTTTCATTTTTCATCCTTTATTGAACTCACTTCTTTGTGGACAATTCAATAAAGATCACCACACAAGATCAAAATAATGAATATTGTGTGGATGTGATGATTAATATACATTATTGCTACAAAATCAGGTAAAAATTACAACTGTTTTTTAACATAAGAATCACAAGCTCAAACAATGTTTAGCCCCCCATCTCTTTAATAAAAGAAAACAAATAATAGCAGAAAACGGTACATATGATACAAAAAAATAATTATATATTAAAAATACAATGCAATGCATCTGCACTAGGACTCAAACACTGAATAGAAATAATACTAATAATAACCTGCGCTGACACCATATATCATTCCCTTAGACTATCTAGCCATCACCTTAATTAATAGATGTGCCAGAATTCTTTCCAATCAATAAATTAGCTCTCATTCTACCAACTACTGGTACTGGAACTGGAACTGTACCATTCCCCCTTAGGAAAATCAGACCCTGTGCGTCAAAAACCGTAAACCTCTGTTTATTGATACATTGTACTACCATATTCTGTAATCTGACAACCCACCAGGTCAAAAATGACACTATTTATATATTGTTTGAAATATAACTGTACTGTAGGTGCTATATGCTTGATCTTCTATTAAACTACAGCTTATCCAATCAAACCTATTGTAGCTCTAATGAAGACATCTTCACATTTGGCAGATGTAGCAAACCTTGGTGCAGCATCTAGTATGCTATAAGGTGTTACCTTAAGTGCGCATATGGCTGAGAATTCTGCCAATAGAAAATGAGTCCTAGGAGCACAATAAATTAGCCACGAAGTGCCACTTTGCCAGCTAATACGGTACATTTTCTCTCTCATCTCTATGAGACGAGAAGGAAAATGAGTGGAAATTTTACTAAAAACAGGTGGACTTTTACAGAGACACATTGCGTCACCTCGCGCTGAATTGAATCTGCTCACCTAGGGCCTGATTTTGAGTTAGGAGCAAAGAAAAGAAAAGGAGTAACTTTGCACCTGGGCAAAACCATGTTGCATTGGAGGGGAGGTACATTTAAAATGGGACAGATTTATAGTTGTTATACGGCATGTCATAGACCAACTTTAATTTCAGTGTAAAAATAAACCTATTAAGTATTTTTGTGCTAAATGAAAAAGCAGCCAGTATTTTCCTTGCATGCAGAAAATAAGTCGATGTGCACCCCTTGCATTGTAACATGGTTTGTCTAGGTGCAAAGTTGCTTCTTTTCTTTGCTTTGCTCATAACTCAAAATCAGGCCCCTAGGGCCTGATTCATTAAGGATCTTAACTTGAGAAACTTCTTATTTCAGTGTCCTGGACAAAACCATGCTACAATGCAAGGGTTGCAAATTAGCATTCTGTTTTGCACATAAGTTAAATGCTGACTGTTTTTTCATGTAGTACACAAATATCAACTTTAAATGTCTGTGTACAAATAAGCTATCGAGTATTTGTGTGCTATATGAAAAAACAGTCAGCATTTAACTTATGTGCAAAACAAAATGCTAATTTGCAACCCCTTGCATTGTAGCCTGGTTTTGTCCAGGAGACTGGAATAAGAAGTTTCTCAAGTTAAGATCCTTAATGAATCAGGCCCCTAGTGTCTATCTGCAGACATATATTTTTCATATTAAACACATTTTTTTTCTACATACAGGAAATAGATATTTAACAAACAAATAATATTTTAGGTGAATGACACCTAATTCTCTTTGTAATTGATAGCAATCTATTTCTTCTTAATCAGATGCAATAAAACACCAACTCTGTTCTCATGTTTTCGCTAACCCTCTTGATTAGCTTTATTTATATAAAGCACTCAGGATAATGTAGAACATAAGGTGTGTTCATTGCGCCAGCATTAATGTCTTGTTTTGGATTAGCAAAGCAGCATGCTTGCGTCTTTTCAGATGGATTATGAAGTCGTCCTTGCAAATGATGTGAGGGAAGAGAATATTTGTTTCTCTTATTTTCTGAACTGCTTCAAAACAACTGTCGTAAATCCTGTGGAGTCAGTCTGGAAAATGGTAGGGAAAGCCAGCGTTTTCACAGCAAGATGTACCTACATCACATTGTATAGCAATGAAGGATGACATCTCTATATCAGAGTGTATACAAGCTTTCCCATTTCACATAAGAATATGTCATAAAGCAGTGTTAATATACAATGGAATCATTCTGGTACTGCACACCACTGTTGTCTTCATCTCTATTTCCGGATGGAAAGACTAAGTCTTGGTTTGCTACATTAAGGCTCTACATGAGATAAATGTGAACAGAGCTGTTTTTTCTCAGCAGCTCACCATGATACGATTGATGCTTGTGCTTCTCTATATGGGCACAGTCGATCAGGCAGCATTTGGATCTTCGTATCCTTGAATATAAATGTCAGAGTTTTTAGAAGCCAGAAAAGGAATCACTTGTGCTGCTAGTCAGTTTTTGATAGTACAGAGTAAAAAAAAATTGCTAAAAGAGTATGCACGTGAAGTACAGTGCTTATAGATATATATTATGTTTAATGCATGTGCACTTTTATGTGATACAGTATGTGTTATGCTGATGTGATACTTAGTAAATTTTCAGTGCATTGTATCTTCATAATACAATATATTTCATAGTTTTTAAAACAATATTGTTTATTTTGACAATTTTTCTATTCTTATTAATTTTTTTAGAGGTGAATGTGTTTTGTGCGTGTCTCATGTACACTGAGGCCTGAGCTCCTGCTATACATATTGGGAAATTCGACTAAGCATAGCGCCCATTTGTGCAGCAAAAACACAATAGCAGGACACTGGACAACCGACCAAAAATGCATGTTGGGTTTCTGGTTCACTGTCTGTTTTTGCACAGTTCCTTTAGAACAGCACATGGTGCTCATGCAGAGATGGATGCACACCAGTTTGCTTAGTATATCTTTCGTCAAATCACTCTGTGCATATCCAAAAAGTGGCACATGTATCTGGTTCTATGCAGCCTTGCGTGATTCTGCCACTGACGCCTGCCTGCATTTGGAGAGGTGGAAGGGGTGTGCAAACACAGGCAGAGTACTCTACAGGTGTACTCACACAAGTGCGGCTCATGCAGACCTGCAGAAATAAAGCATACACTCCTATTAGGAGGCATATGTTCTGTACCTGCTATAGAGCATGTGCAAATACACGCTTAGGCTAATAACTAATGGTAAACCAGGTGCACATGCTGTTGATACACAGGTGGATGCATCTCTAGATGGTGCTCTGCAAATGAATGGGAATATGCTGGTTTTTCCTTCTCATTATTAAGAGTCATTTACTCCCATTTTGAGTACAACTCAACCCCCATGCATTTTTATGTAGTTGACACTAAAAATGGGCATCCCTTGGAGATCTGCATTCTTTATTCCTATTATACGTGTCTGCTTCATCCTACAGATGGTACATATACATAGGTCATGGCCAAGATGTATTCTCAGTGTGTAAATAAAACCCCTAAGTATTTCAACTTTAGTGTTGCTGCATTATAGACACACCTCTGTTTTAAAGCAATTCGCTCAAGCTTTGAGTTCACTGGCATTGATTGAAATTGCCAGTCATGACTTTATCAGATTGGTTGTAGCAGAAAATGTTACTTGGATAAAGAACGATTTTATAGAAAAAAAATTTACATTCACTTTATAGAAAAGTTTTAATCTTTTGTTTACTATTTGAAAATTAAATAATTGACATTATGAAAACTGTATAATTTGTATGATCTAGATGTCAGAGTTGGTGAAGCTGATCCTTAAAATACAATAAAAATAAGACAAGTTCCTGTTCATATTATATAATTGTATTATGTGAGACGCTCACGTCTATACATGAGGTGCCCCCCTCTGCCCTTCTGTTCACCTGTCTACGAAGTTAAATTATGTGATTTATCCAAGGGTATCCTTCTTCAATCCATCGCTACTTTCAGTTAGTGTTCAGCTGAATGAGTTGTTTTGATTCTACAACATCTGGAGAAGGTTACCATCAATAGTTAATTATTTGAGAAGGTAACACGCTCTTATTTGGCATATCACTTATATATCCCCGCAACTCTAATTCTTGCTTTACCAAACCATTACATATTACTCCAGATGTGGAGTACATGCTTCATGTAATTTCTTAATAACAAAATACATCACGCTGGTATCATCAAGAAAACACCTGCTTCAGGAAGAACCGCCAGTTCTTCTGTCACTCAGGGCTCTGGAGAATTCCTGGATAGATCTATAGCTCATGGTGTAAAAAGTGCATTTTTAGCTCAGTTACTGAATGCTAAATTTAAGACAGCAAGGCAGTAAGTGCAATGGAGAACAATTGGCAAACATATATAGATAGCACCAAGTCTAACACATACCTCTGTGAACTGAAAAGTGAATAACCACATTCTTTTAAAGACACCTTCCTTTTCTGTAAACATCAGTCCAAAATATCATAGACATACAAATATGTTTTAAAAACTAATTGGATATTTTTAGGAGCCACAGCGGCCGCGAGCACCGCCGTGATTTACTTCCTCCTGTCCCTGGCGACTGGACGCCGATTTCTCAGAGGTGCACGCCCCAGCAACACAGGGCAGCCGGGTGCATGCGCAGGGACTCCTATAACCTGCGGGCTAATTAAACTTCCAATTAATTCATTAACTGTGCCAGGGGATGATTTTCAGGGCAAGGCCCTGATTGACTCTCAGTACAATTTAAGGCAGTGAGGACAGAGCCTCACTGCCAGTTATAGCGTTTGCTCACCTGTTCCTGTGCTGTGTTGGTGAATTCTTTTGGATTGCTTTCTGTGTATGACCTCTGTCTGTTACCTGGACTCTGAACCATCGCTAGTTGCCCTGACCTTCTGCCTTTACCTGGACACTCAATCTTTGCTAGTTGCCCTGACCTTCTGCCTATACCTGGACTCTGAACCGTCACTAGTTGTCCTGACCTTCTGCCTGTACCTGGACTTGAACCATTGCTTGTTGCCCTGACCCTCTGCCTGTTACCGAATTTGCATCATTGCCTGTGGCCATGACCCTGCTTGTACCTGACGTCTCCACCTGTGCTCTGTTAGGCCAGTCAGACATTATCATCTCTGTTCCAGTCCGCAGACCTCTGGCCTGTCCCTACTCTGTATATTACCTCCCACTCCTGAGTGCTGCTGTGTGACCATAAACTTGTACTACATTAAGTGTAAGACTTTGGGGCATCTGAGTACCTGTGAGCATAACCAGTTTCTACGGGAAAGGCGGCTGCTACAGATGAAGACCTCTTCCGCTAGTTCTACAAGTTTATGACACATTGGTGCAGAGCCGTAACTTAGAATTCTAGTGCCCTGGGCGAGAAAGACAAATGCCGCCCCCCTAGCCCTCAATTTTAACCAAATTAACCTAAAATATTCCGAAATTGCGCCCCCCTTCAGCATTGCGCCCTGGGCGGTTGCCCCTGTCGCACAGCCCTAGTTATGGCCCTGCATTGGTGGCCATAAGAGATATTGATGTGTTATATCTGTGTCATATAGTCTATACAAATTAAGGAGGTATACTTAATAAATTTGTTTATATCTCTATCTAGTTGGTACTAGGTTAGAGTGCCCATGGCCCAGGTGCATGCCCCCACACACATACTACTATTCTGCGCTTCCTTTTCTACATTTAGTGGCATTAGTGTTAGTTCCCTTATGTGTATTATTTCAGTTTTTTTCTGTCTTTTTGTTCCCACTTTTCCTATCGTGTCTTTCCCTTTATTCCCTGTTTTGTAGGAGAATGTTTGGAGATGACGACAGCCCCGATCAGATATTTGGGTTTGTAGTTTTACTCACTTTATGACTTAGGGTAATGGTTAACTTTCTTTCTATAAATGCGAAGGGCCTGAACTTCCGTAATAAAAAAAACAAAACTAAAAAAAAACCTAATGGAATACAATTATATATTTGTTGTTAATATTTATTTATTTCAAATAATTTCTTTGTTGTGGACTGGCAATGCCCATACATGGCAAAACTGAATATGCCCAGCTCTTATACCCCAACTATACAGTGGTAAACTAGCATATTATATTTTACGTTTCTTAATATACATAAGTGAATATTTATTGACAAAGTGCAATTGTGATCTAGAGCAAGATAGGCTGAAAGCAAATATCTGATTGGTTGCCATGGATAGCTGCACTTTTTTTAACTTTTGCAGTCTGTTAAGAAATAACCCCTTATCCTGTTTGAATGACCGTTGGTGAAAGATATTCCTGCAGAAGGACTGTGTATATGGAGGGAGTTGGAGTGCCCTTTTTGTGGGATATGTTACATATACTGTATATAATTCCTCAACAATGGCCATTTTCACCATTACTCATTTTCAGTAATTAAGCCTAGGGGATAAATGTATCAAGCTGCGAGTTTCCAACAGGCTTGAAACAGGGAATTGTTGCCTCTTGCAACCAATCAGATTCTTGTTATCATTTACTTAGCACAGTTTAAAAAATGATAGCTAAACTCTGATTGTTTGCTATAGGCAACATCTCCACTTTTCCAACCCACTCGCAGCTTGCTACAGTTACCCCAAAGCGTTCAAGAGATGCAGAATCCTTTGCCAAACTTTCATTTGACTAAATTATGACTATTGCCACAAATAGTCGGTTAGAATAGGTGCAGACTCATCATGTGTTTGCAAAGTCTTATTAACCCATTGCTACCTGCCACCAACTTACAAGTAGTTAATTAAAGTAACCAAATACAATGAATCTGGAAAGCACTTTATTTGGCCCTTGCATTTTGTGCAAAGTCCAATAGGCTTTAAAAGCCTTTGGTAACTTTGACATATTTTCTCTAAAAGACAAATATGTGTATAAATAACAATAGTATTGACACAGAGGATCTCATTTGGAGTTGAGCGTATGACAATATTTCTAAATATTCACATTTATGTACAGTGCATACATGCCAAAATGTTCTGTATCTAGTTTTGTGCGTATCTTTGACTTGCAGCCCCTTACAATTAGAGTGTCGGAACGGAAGTAGGCAAGTGTAAGTTTAGTATTGTAAGGGAGTGTTCACCTAATGGACCTGATTAATTAAGAAAAGTAAGGCAAAAAAAGGAATAAATGTTCTCTGGGACAAACCATGTTACAATGCAAGGGGTGCAATTGAGTTTATTATTTTGCACATGCGTTAAATACTGGCCGTATTTTCATCTAGCACACAAATACTTGATAGTTTTATTTTTACACTGAAATTTAAACTTTATCTAGGATATGCCCTACCCCATCTATAAATCTAATCCTATATTTGAAATGTAACTTCCCCTTCAATGCAACATGGTTTTGTCCAGGTACAAAGTTACTCTTTTTTTATGCTTTGCTCTCCTTAATGACTCAATCCCCATATGTACATCCCCAAATATGCTTCTTTGGAAGCTTATCTTTTGACAGTACTGGACGCCTGGCATAAAGATATGTTATTGACTGCTTGCATATTGACCTCTCTGGTTGAGAGTATTTCATTCGTTAGTGTTGTATCTAGCTTATATGTAAAAATCATTCATCTGTTTGTTTGATCATTTGTCCGGTTATGCATTCGGACACCCCTGAACCGATTGGAATGAAACCAATGCAAGGTGGTTGAGTTGAATTCTGGCCAGGTTTTAGACAGGTTTGGGATACAGTTGGACCTCCTGTTGCTGTACATTGGGCAGAACTTTGACCTGAGGAGCCTGTTCTGGGCCTTCCACTGGATGGTTTTGTATGAAAACTTCACAGAGTGGTGGCAATTGGTCTGGGATGCCTAATGAAGTGTTTGGGGTCCCAGTCAGACTTCCCATTGGTGTATGCTGGGAGAACTTTGGCCCGGGAGCCTGTTCTGGTCTTTCCATTGGTTAGATTTGGATGCAAACTTCACAGAGTGGTGGCAATTGGTCTGGAATGCCTAATGGAGTGGTTGGGGTCTCAGGCGAATCTCCTGTTGGTATACACTGACCAGAACTTTGACACAGGGAGCCTGTTCAGGGCCTGGATGGATTTGGATGACATCTTGACTACTAACTATATTTAAAATATTGTCAGTTACATCCAAATCATAGATAACTTAATAACTTTAAGATTAAAACCCGGACAACACTGAGTACTTCAGCTTGTATTTTATAAAGTCAACCATCTATCTTGATTACTTATTTGTAATTTCCATTTGGACTGCTGGAAAGAAAGTTCCAACTAGATTTTTAAAGCAGTGAACGACGGATGTGGGGATATTTGTATTTCATTACATTTTAGATGGAAAATGCAACTTTCACATTTAATAATAACACTGTAAAAAGACAATTCTCTCTTCTGTATATGGCTTCATTATAGTATATTGGATATGAATAGGGTAATGCAGCTGTAACATTTGCTAGTAATATATATTAAGCCTCATCTCTATGCTTTAATGGGGAGTAATTAAATGCCTGCCTTAGCTTGATACAGAAATATTGCTATATTTGAATTATACATTTTTGGAGATACATATGTAAGTAAGCTTTTCTTGTAACCTAATTATTTTGCGTACATTCAGTGTGCAAACTGAATTCAACCCTAATTGAGACCCAGAATATGTAGTTACATTAGCAATTCTCCCTGTCCAACATTGGCTTATCTTCCAACTTTTTTGAGTTAAAGACTGCAGGCTTGCCAACCCTGGAAAATATTTTTTACTGACAAAGCTATAAACATTTACTGAATAATAGCATTTTTACTAGAAACTACTATGCTATGTCAAAATATTTTCTCAAATAAAAATGTCATATAGAAAAATGGTTTCAAGGATATAACTTAGGACATTCACACACTGTACATTATCTCAAAATGAGTAGTGTGAACTTTCTTTGTGTACTATTGCACTGTTATGAGAGTTTCTAATTTGTACTGACCTCTATTTCTTTCTTAGTGATATGTTATTTTTTTTACTTCTTGCTTGCTGTCAGTTTACTGATAGTTGACAACCCTGGTTCCATGCTAATCCCAGTTAACTATGTCACAATACATTGGCCGCACTGCTTTTAATCACATTATATTGTGCGTAATACTATAAGACTGTTTGGGAGTATGCATTTTACCTATTTTATGCCCCATACAATCGTTTATCTGTCTTTTTATAGCTCTTTAGCGAAAATCCTTTTTCTTATCCACATGGCAATCATACTTTTACCTACCAATGTGGAATTCATGCCTGACCTATGCTTGATTGTCTGCCCCAGGGATATTCACAGATAGCACAGATGGTGAATGTTTGTTTAATTATCTGGGGAATTAATTTCCTGTGTAAGATTGCTTTTAACAATGTAGTATGTTCCCTTCTTTCTGTAGTATAATATTAACTGTTTCACAACCACACAGTTGAAATGTCTTGAGTTAATGATTTCTTATGAAATAGAATCAAAAGGGCTGAGGTGGGGCATGCTGTACATGGGTAATATGTCACAGAACAAAATTATAATGCATGGCATTATGTAATCCCTACTGTAATTTATAGGAGAATTAGAAGTCCCCAAGGAATTATGTGACCATATTAAGGTACAAGCCACAGGTCTAGTTCTTTTATACAATTCATAGAAATATGTTGTGACTACTAATATCTAACTACTAAGAATTTATAGTATAATACACACAATTTGTTAATGAACATTGAATTGATGCTTTCCAACCTCAATGATTATATGCAATGACAAAGGAAAGTTACTATATAAATATTTTTTATTGGAGTGTTTATGTTATCAGTTATTGCGATAAAATGTGACAAAAGTGATTCCATACAATATATGGCCAAAATAGTTGTAAGTATACTTTATTTAACATTTTAAGGAATTCATAAAATGTAGTAGGTAAGAATTAAACCAGTTTGTTCCCAAAACTAGTCTTGTTGCGCAGCCAAACTTCAGTAATTTTACCAATTACATGTGAACACTTGTGTTCCCTAACTTCACTTTACTAATGTCAAAAGGGATTTCACACTGCATTGATCTATCACATGGCAGGGTGTCTATATGATTTATGGCACTGGAGCAGACATGACTGATTTTAGCACGAAAGGGAAGTACTGGAGTCATGTAGGAAATGTGCGCCTGAGGCGTTTGAATTTCTACTCTACTGTACATGGGAGGATTTAATTTCCAACAGTGTACAGATACATTAATGGTGATAGAAATGTGTGATAAAAACTTTACATTTAGTGCCATGTTATTCCTAACGTTAATCCTGAATTTTATAGAATCAGGTTAGAACTAATTTGGTGGACTGTAGCTGTTTGATTTCACTTTGTTTATTAAATTAAATGAATATATTACATGTTAATACATTTTTCCACTATATTCACTTTTATGGTGCTGTTGCCTGGCAACCTGTAACATGACTTCTAATAATGTATGCAACTGGTAAATTTTAACACTTTCAAGCCAAGCTGTGTTTAATTATCTGTTGATTTAAGAAAATCAGACTTTTTGCATCAATGTGAATCTTTGTTTATGGACTATTTGATAAATGTTTTGTAAATATTGACATTATTGCAGTAATTTATCAAGTGTCTGCACTTATAATAGCAAATGCAAGAAACATTTTTAAATCATCTTACAATCTATTTTGTTAACATATTTCATATTTAATTGTTTATTGGAAACATCTTAAAATTATAAAAGCAAATCTGCAAGGAAGCATGCCAAAAATAAACTAAGCAGCACGCATATGCTTGTATGCAGATTTGCTCATATCTGATATTTATGCCTGCTTGCGGCTTGAGAGGTGAGACGGGGAGGGCAGCGGCGGTCTAACATAATGCCGAGTGTGGTAAGGACATGTTTTCTCAATTGTGAACAACTGCAGACCCGCACAGAGAAGCATATATGCCTATATCAATCAGTAGCCGTAACAATACCCGAAGGCAGGTACAAATACATGCTGATGATGATAACGGTCACCAACACTATTTAGTCACTTCTGGTTGGCTGATTACAGATTCAAATCTGAAGCTTTGTTTCTTTCTGGTGCTTTCGTCATTGATTGTGCTTACAGTATATGATTTTGAGAGGTTTTTTAAATTGTATTCAAACCTTAAGGCAAGTGTGTATATCAATACAACATTTTAAAAAATTGGGTATAAGTGTATGTGATGTATGCCTGATGTAAATCTGCTGCAAAAGCTACTGGGGCATAGCTGCATGCATCATCCAACTTTGCATATGCGCGCAACTGTAACATTTTTGTGAACGCATTGTACATCTGCGTCTTTTTTTTTACCGTAAATGCATTCAAATTCAGCATCAGCACCAATTTCTATTCTATATGCCATAAATAAGCAAACTTTTGGCTCAAAATCACTGAATTGTGACAAATGATTATTAACTTTTATTCTGCTTTTAAATCGTAATGCTGCAGATGTGCTCCAATTCTCATTTGCTCTGATTCCGTCCCCCCAAACCCTACCATGTGAAAACAGCAGGCAGCAGAGCGCAGCAAGTGAAAGCTAAGGACGTTACTTAAAAGTTAATATTATGTTTATTTTAGTGTTGGCATATAAAGCGGGTGAGATTTTGTGTGAAAATGGTTACAGAATAGATACTTCTCAAAAAACATGAAAGACATACATTTCTAAACCTATCATTTTTGCTAAGTGCATGTTTAGAGAGAATGCTCAAGGATCCTCATGTACTTTTTCTGCAATCTAATATTTCCAACAGTGATGGCTGGCACTCATTGCCATGGCTGCTCTGGAATTCTCCAGTGGAAATATTACAAACATAAAAGTGATAATGACTGTGAGCTTACAGTTGGCACTTCACAATTGTCATCAGGTGCAGTTTCTGTCCCACAACAATCAACATGTACATTGTTATAATCCTCATCACTACCAGCAAGAACATCAGTGCGTATACAAGATATATGCATGTGGAAAATATAATGCTTTCAATAGCTGAATCCAGTCTTTCTAAGCTTTGTTCCCTAGTCACCTGACTTGACCCTTGTGCACATACTACATTTGAACATTGTCATATTATCCAAGTAACACTAAAAAAATTCCAAACTGACAACCTTCGTATTCCACTGGTGACTGGTTCAACCTCATCATCCCTTTAAGTATGACCATCATATCTTAGTGCTACAGTCTCATGGTGCGCATCCTCAAACTGCTGCAAACATTCATTGGCACTTAATTGTAATTTCTAATGAATTTTATTTTCACCTTGGCTAGGCTCTGACATATAGCCCTCAAAGTCTACTAAGGTGTGTTTTGGTAGATAATTTCTAAATACAGAACACAGTAATGGCTCCAGAACAGGGACCTCATATGTAACATCTAGGTGACTAGAGTAGGAGCCAGAGATTGCAAACTGGGATCTTCCTGATAATAGTAAAATCAGTTTTGCTTAAGTGTTCCAGTGCCTGAGCACTGAAGTTAGCTTAACAGTATAGTGTCAACCAGAGTGTCAAAGGCTTTTCAAATTCTAGCAATTATTTATGTTCCATTTCACACTAAACCTCATTACAGATTTTAATAGGGTTGTTACTGTGGAGTGGTTTAGTCAAAAGCCAGATTTAAATGACTATGGTAATTTATTGTTTTAAAAAATCTCAAAGTAGATTTTCATAAGCATACAAGAGGTTTGGAAAGAAATGAGGTACTAAGGTATGGAAACTTTGGCTGCAACTTGCCAGGCCCACCTTGGTTGTTCAGCTTGAGCGATATGAGCTCAGACTCAGCCTCCTCTTTACCTACCGGAGTAATTTGATTTTTGAATGAATGTTAATGGGGTAGTTGTCATGTGAGTGTGCTCAAACAGGTAATTTAAATTCAGATTATTATTATGCCTTGACCTATAAGGAATTACCCAACCTGGAAGTATTCTTTCATTCACTCTGGCAATAGACAGCATTGTGTCATTCTTATTGCTATTAGTAGATTCCTGATAGAGGACTCCAATACATTTTTAATGACCTCCCAGCATTTTGCAGGATCTTAAGTGTTTTGATCAAAATTGTCAGAGTAGTATTGGGCTTCTGCTACTTGTGTTGGTTTAGTGCATGTGTTCAACATGTGCCTTTAATCATAAAGAGCCATTACTAGAGCCATTAAGCTTCCATTTCTTTCACAAGGCATCTCAGAAGTGTTATAGATCAATAACATCATAAGTAACCCAGGTACTCTGACTCTGGGGAATGGAGCATGAGTATCACAGAATTTTAGGAATTTTGAAAATGCCCAAATACAGAATCAGGGAATAGTATCAAATGGATTCTAATCTATGAACAAGCAGGTAAAATCATCAGGAGGTTCCTGTTGGTTTGGAATTAGTTGGATTAGCTGTAGGAATTTGTATGGTGCACAACATTTGTTAAATTTAGGAACAATTAAATTCAGATTAAAGTCCCTAAAAATCAACAGCTCACATTTTATTTGGAGAAACAATGCTACGTATAAAGTGTATACCAGTTAGGGACTAGATATATCTTTTAGGGGATCAGTGGATGCAACAATAATGATTAAATTAGAAAAGAATTCCTTAGCAAAGTATTCAAATGTATATGAAACACATGGATCACTTCAGTACAAAATTCAGGGAATTTAAAACATAAGACTTTCCTACCCATTTTCTTAGTAGCATATTTTATAGTTGCAGTGAGTAGAAAATGAGGTCACAATAATAATCGAAAATTCAGCTGGTAACTTTTTCTTAATGCTGTTTAGACAAGAGAAAAAGTAAGACTTATGTTTAGCTCCCTCTAACTAATCTAATATTATTATTGACTATTCATAAAATCACACATGCAAAAAAGCAAACAGTAAGGGGAGTATTCAATTGTTGTTCCGGGCGCCGCCGGAACGAGCGCGTTAAAACTATTACCATTTATACGGTAATTACTCGCTCAATTTCAGCTCGCAGCTCCCTGAGCAGCGAGCTGAAATTGAGCGAGTAAATTACTGTATGAACGGTAATTACGCGCAATATTACCGTATAAACGGTAATAGTTTTAACGCGCTCATTCCGGTGGCGCCCCGAGCAACAATTGAATACACCCTTAAGAGTAAAATAAAAACACACAATACAACTCTATAGGGGGTATTCAATTGTTGCTCCGGGCACCGCCAAAACGAGCGCGTTAAAACTATTACCATTTATACGGTAATATTGCGCGTAATTACCGTTCATACGGTAATTTACTCGCTCAATTTCAGCTCGCTGCTCAGGGAGCTGCGAGCTGAAATTGAGCGAGTAATTACCGTATAAACGGTAATAGTTTTAACGCGCTCGTTCCGGCGGCGCTCGGAGCAACAATTGAATACCCCCCTATGTCACCTAAATTACTGGATCCTATGTAATCACTAATTGGCTAATTTTAAGTTTGAATGACAAGTGCAGAAAATCAAAGTTTCTATTGCAGTAGTCAGTGCATTGTAAAAAATAATCCAGCGAATGTAACATTGTGATAGCAAGAAATTCATTTTCTGGGTATTTCTATTGGATAATGACAAGGAAAGAAAGCAATGGCTTTCTAATTTAGTACAGTACTGAATAAAATAGGGGAGGAGGGGTGCTATGATATAAAACATTTGCAAAATGGAGAAAAAAGCTACACAAATATATTGAACTCCAATAGATTTTGAGTTGGTGTAGGGCTTACTAAGTAGGATATTCAGGTGATGTGACAAATTTTAATGAAGAGTCTCTGATGCCTTAGTTCTTTTCAAAGCTTTATTCACGTACATGCAGTACGGGTTTAGTCTCTTGCAAAGAGCTGACACATACAGCTATGATGAAAAATATTACCTTTTGTACAGCATAAATTGGTACTGGACTGGGCGTTTAAGCATAATTACTCATGATTGGTTAAATCTTGTTACTTGGCAGTTAAAGCTATACTGGCAAAGAGTCAGGAACTTCCCAAGGTTAAGGCATTCTGGAGAAAACATAACTGTGTACAAAACTCAATAACTGTGTACAAAACTCAATCGCAAAACAGCTGGCATAAGCAAGATACATTTTAACACTACAAAAAAAATATGGTTACCCAACTCCATTTTGTACTTCGTTCAACTTTAAATATGACACAGGAAATGCAGCAATGTACCATTCAGCTGAAAATTTGAATAGTGAGAGATGAGTCTATTAATTTACATCACAATCGCAAATAGTAGGATTTACATAACTTTTCCCCTTAAACAATTTAGTGCTAGAGGGGCTATAAGTTCCTTGTAAGGGACATTTGTCTGGTCCTTGCTGACTGGCTTTATTATGTTCCATGCACAGTGATTTGCTGATCCTTCAGCAGGACGTACATTTTCCCCTGAATTTTGATCAAATCTGGACAAATTCGCAAATTAATTCCTGAGTTTCTGAAATTTGTCTGAATTTCACATTGGGCTCAATCAATTAGAGATGTGAGCTGACCCCTGCGTTTTGTGTATTTGTTTTGTAACAGGTTTTGGAAGATTTCGGTTTTGGTTTTGTGAAAAATAGGTCAAATTATATGATTTTGAGCTGTTTTTGCTCCTATATTACTATGTATAGCATTAACATTTATTTACAGTCATTTACAGTCTATTTTCTAACGATCTCTTCACAACTGTCAATTTTTTTCTAATTTTGCCCAAACTCTGCAGCAAGCTGGCTGGCTGAAATTGATCACATAGTGGCAAAAATACATGGGAGTTTGCTAAAAGATACAATCAACATTTCTGCTTTCATGTTTTTTTAATTAAATGCCATACATCACATTATAAGTCAATGTTTAGGTCCTACATTTGGATCTTTGTCAAGACAACCACATAGAACAACAGAAAAGATAGATATTAAAAAAGCATGAAAGTTACTTGACTTATTTTGCAATCCCAGATTGTCTTCAGCTGCAGCTCATGATTCATCAGAGATGATAGCCTGCATATCACTGCAAAATATATGAGGGAATGGCTCCCTTGTATCCACTATGAGGCACTCAAAACAATATGCATTATACTCTTGAATGCATAAACCGGAAGTACCAAAACCGGAAGTACATACCGTATATACTCGAGTATAAGCCGAGTTTTTCAGCACATTTTTTATTCTGAAAAAGCCCTCCTCGGCTTATACTCGAGTGACTGACCTGTGTCTCCGATCTCTCAGCTGTTAACTTCCGCAATGGAACGCATGTGCGTTCCACTGACGGGACTACACATACTGAGTACTGTTTCTGCTCCCACCACTACTTGACGTTAAAGAAAGCTTGTGTGCTATTATGGTGTGCCATGAGGATGAAATAACCATTATTGATAACCAGGGAGGACTCGTTCAATGCCTGTGCCCTTAGCTCCCAACCACAAGGGACAACCCGCTGTCTCCTCCTGGCTGGCGTCAGTCACAGAACAATGCACCCGGCCTCCTCCCCCGTCCCGCTGCCAGCACTCACCGTAACACGCTCCTGCACTGTTACTCTTGACACGATTTAAATCCCCCCCGGGGTCGCTGCTATAGATGCCGCTTCCGGATTGTGCAGGTTGCAGGGGGTGGAGCCAGCTTGAGGTTGAGACCTCGTGTGGACGGAGTCCAATGATAACATATCACCGAGGCTCATCCATGTGTGGAACTACACCTGGTCTGGAAACTGCACTATCAGTAATATAATAGTAATAATAGAGGTATAACATACAAATCGCTTATGCTGTTGTGGAGCTACAGTTGTTCGCTTTAAATTGCCAAAGACATGGACTTGTAGAGAGGGTACCTTTTTCTAATGTATACTAAAATATAGTTAGTGGAACGCACACGCATTATGCGTTCCACTGCGGAAGTTACCAATTAAATGGAGATAAGGAGCCCTTATGAAAACATGCATCCTATTTATAATGTGCTTTTCCGTCGTTCGTGGATACAAAACATATTAACAGTGGACAGCTATGAAAGAGCCAGCTGGGTGATAACTTAGAGATTATAAACCTCTGCATCGGTGTTTGTATCATTTGCATTTACAGCATATAAACAATTGCATAATTTTTGGGTTGTGTGGCTATAAATAGTTTTTGTGTGTTTTTCTTTTTACTAAGGTGTAAGCATAGAAAATAAACACTTCGTAATAGTTTCCCATCCTCTTTTTTTCCAAACTGGAATGTTTCCTATTTAATTTTCTTCTTTTTAAACAGCAATCACCAAGTGGAAAAAGCTTTGCATGCAATATAGATGACAGAAAAAGGCACAGTGTTCCTGCGATAATTGTACCGACAAGAAATGCCCATTGTCACACTCAGCCACTTACGCTCAACTCCTGTTTGTGTCTGTTAAATATACAAATGTTTACTTGACAAAAGCTGAACAAAATGAAGTGGCTGAGTATATACATATATAGGTAGATAAATACACAGGGATAAATAATTTAAAAACAGAAAACAAGTATGCTTTCAATTTAATAACATAATTTCAGCATGTATTGATCAGTAGCTGCAGCATTTCCCACCCTAGGCTTATACTCGAGTCAATAAGTTTTCCCAGTTTTTTGTGGCAAAATTAGGTGCCTCGGCTTATATTCGGGTCGACTTATACTCGAGTATATACGGTAAGTACATACACAAACAGTTTTTTACTATAACAACCAAACACATCGATTCTTAGGTGAGCCACTGGGACACCTGTCTAACAGGTCTGTATTCCCCAAGAGTACCTAAGACATGTACCAAGGAGGTGAGATAACGCACCTCCACTATCAAATGCACACTACAGCAGTATGTGTTCAAGCTTGGAATTGGAAGTAATGACACACTTCCTATATAACAAGCGTTTTAGATTCATATTTTCCTGGAAATTATGTTTTGACTCGTTTTCAGATCCTATTTTGTCGCAAAGAATCGAGTTGTGTTTTGTATCTACTCAGAAACCCCAAATCTCGGATCTGTCGGATTTCTCTGAATCCAAACCGCTCATCTCTTGAATCAATAAATAAATGTTGCAGTTTATTATTAGCAGTGCAATCAAGGTTGCAAAACTTTGCCATGCCTAGAGAAGTATACTTTTAAATTGATTAATTTTACTATATTTGAATATAAAATGGTCAAGTACAAGTAAGTAAACTATTTCCAAGGGGCACAATACCATCGGAAATCAAGAATGTGTGCAGCATAGGGCAGAATTTAAAAAAAGAATAATATAGATAATAAATAATATAAAAAAGTACAATTTGAGTCTGTGTACTGTGATCAATAATGGAGTTGACAATTTAAAAGTATAATTTTCAGTATCTGTTTTTTACCTGTATTTATATGGACTTAAATATAGTACTACTCCTATAATCCACTTATGGGTTGACATCTTTTACCTTTACAGACTTTCACCTACATGAGTTAACTTACCACCATAAAATAGAGACACAAGAGACTTGTTTTGGCGAAATGAAAGGTCAGAAATTTATTGAAAGATAAATATATTGAGAAGAGGTGGCAAATATAAGCAGACCAATCAGCCCCCAGGCCACACCCATAAATTGTAATCTCTGTTACAATTATTTGCACACGTCTAGATGTTAAATGCCAAGCTACCCCATTTGGCTTATTAGTTGAGGCCCACCCGCCTAAGCGGAGCCCCATAACCCCGAAGGGTTATTCTCACTAATTGCCCAATCCCATTAGGGGAGAGTGCCTAAAACGCCTTGAATGTACCAAATTGTCCGCTGATTGGGCTGCTTCCCGCCACAGCTAGGTTCCCGAAACTAGGAACCTAAGTCTGCCACCAACTGACCTCTCATAGCCAAACAAGAGAACTAAAAATCTGCTCCACAAAATAAGACAACCCAGTCTCTGACAAGTGTACCCCATCTGATCTATAAAACTGCGTAAAATGGGCTTTGATTGCCGGATAGCTGATAAACTCACCCCCTCCAAGAATATTTTCCTCACTGCCCTGTTAACCTTCCCACGGGCCTTTTCAATACGAGCCGTTCTATCCCCTCCAATTAATACAAGGGATGATGTCTGACCAAATGAGGTGAACTGCTGGCCAATGTAATTTAATTGCTCCAACATCCGATTTGATACTATCAATGAGTTTCAATCCTTTCCACTTACCCAAATCATTTCCCCCCCTAAGTGAATTATAAGAACAGAAGGGCGCCCAAATTTTACCTCGCTATCCCTCAGAATCTTTAATAGCGAATCCCATCGCAAACCCCTAAAGCCTAACCACCTAACTGAATTTGCCCGTGGAAATTTGGTCAAGTTAAGAGCAGGGTCACTTTTACCATCCCAAGAAAAACAAATGAATGGCCAACCAGCCAAATATTCTTGCCATCCTGCCGTGAACCTGCAACGTGGAGTGAAATGCACATAAAGCGAGAGATATGACATAGTAATAAGAAAGAACACCACTACAGTCGCAGCAACATAGGGTGACCCATGCGGAGGTAAAACCGTAAACCCTTGGGTGCCACAAGCCAATAAGGCCCACGAGGAAAAGAAATAGAAAATTCCTCTGCGCCTCCTTTTAACAAGACAAGCAATGCACGTCATGGGTCAGCCTTACCAATTTGTATCAATTAAGCCTAGAGCGTTATAGATGGCCGAACATGCCATTTAAAACAGTTTGACCTCCACCTACCCAGAGCCATAATATTCTGCTCCGAAACACCCTCCTCAGCTGCTACATAACTGCTCCTAGTATAAAAGAATGAGTCCCATAATCTGCCTTATTCAGGCCAAGTCTAGCAACACAATTTTTCAAAACAGCGGAAAACTGGAACTTCGTAAGACGGTACCCATCACGATGCCTAAGCCAATTACCACCAGGGGCAGGGACTATATCTCTATACAACCTTGTTAGCTCAACTGGGCAAACTGCAATATCCTGTCTGTGATGCATGCTAATCCACTGCCCTCTACCAATGGGTCAATCTTAGATCTATGAATCTTACAAGCTATGCTATCATTCTTAGCCATGACATTCTCGTGAAGTAACCCAGACCCAATTCCAAATTTAGAAGAAGCCACCAACTCACTTACTCTGAAAGCTCTGAAAAAGGCCATTGCAAAAGCCACCCGATAAAAAGCAGCCTCAAAGGCATCATTAGCAACTTACAAAAATAATATTTAAAAGACCAGCTAACAATCCCTTATCAATAGGCCTACGTCTATCTTCCACCGCAGGGGAAAGCCTAGCCCATCCCCTTAAGGCCTTACGAACAAAAACATGCTTAGTAACATCCCAACTACCGTAAATGCGCAGAAAAAAGGAAATGCCTGACACAGCCGATACCATATATGGCTTCGCATGAAAACAATGTCACACAAAAGACAGGATGCGCTGCTGATCAGTCTTACCTCCAGTCTCCTTTAATGAACAAAACCCTTCCCAGGACGACCAAGCCTCCTGATATTTCTTCAAGGTGCCCGGCGCTACCGAATGTTTTGCAAGCTCCTCTATACTGGCCTTATAATCTGCCAGACAAAATCAGGGCATGAAACACCAACATCATTAGCATCAGGGGCTAGAGAACAAAACTTCTGCCAATCAAATCTAGACAAAGTATCCGCAATCCCATTAGCAGACCCAGGTACATGTCTTGTCCTAAAGATAATGTTAAATGTTAAGCATTTATAAACCAAATGTCTCAATAACCTCAAAGCAGGAGGGAAGGTAGCCTTTTGATTATTAATAGCATGCACAACCCCCATATTATCACACCAGAAAGTTATGCTTCTATTGCTAAGACGATTACCCCACAAATCCATTGCCACAATAATTGGGAAAAATTCCAACAGCAAGAAATACCTTGTGAGACCCTCCTGCCACCAAGAAAGGGGCCACAATGCCGCACACCACTCCCAATCCAGGTAAACACCAAACCCAAAAGAGCTGACCGCATCCGTAAACAGTTGAAGCTCAACATTATTGGTGGCAGGCGAAGTCCACAAACAAACACCATTTAAATTCTCCAAGAACAAGCATCACATAGCCATATCGTCCCTAATCTCCCTGGATATCCTTACAAAATGACAGGCTTTCCGCGGACCGAGGAGGAATGTGACCAGCAAAAGGGGGGCAAGATGTGACTGGGTGACCAGGAGGAAAATTCGTGACATACCGTACGGATGAACCACTGCCTATCACTGGTGGTAGATCTGGGAGAGTGGAGGTTGACACCATCCGTTGTAGAGGGTTGGAACCCGCAGAGCAAGGGGCAGAGCAGCATGGGGAGGCAGTAGCCATTAGGGGGAAGGAGAGACACCGAGGAGGAAAGGGGGATTGAATAACGGGGGAGAGGGGTGGAAAAGGGGGAAAAAGAGAAGGGGGTACCAAAGGTGAACCTGAAGTGAAGTGCAAGGGGGGGGGGGGGCAGAAGAAAAATATTGCTGTGAGGGGAAGGAGGTATAAATTGCCTGTAAAGAGCTGGGAAGATTGGAGGAAAGGTGGGTGGGTTAAGAACTGCAGGCCACCTGGAAAACCGGCCTGGGGGGGTTGCCTATAATTATGTCTTGTTCCCCTGGCCCTACAGACACTAGCTGGGACCCCAGGGAAGAAAAGAGGTGGTTTGGCAGGGGAAGGGGGGTAGAACATGTGGCCCCCACAACCGTTGTTTCTGTCCCCCAGCCATGATGTCTGACTGATGCTCAAGGCGGGGAGTAAAATGGCCACCGCAGCCCCCGAGTCTGACTGCGCATGCGCAGCCAGACGCACACGCGGCTGCACGCGAGCACGCCGCCGCAAATGCGCAGAAACCCCCCGCTTGACCGGGACCCGGCAAGCAAGGGGGGAGGAAGACACTACTGTCGGCGAGTCCTGCACCTTTTTTCTGGTGGTTTGACATGTGGTTTGGCAAACCATACAGTCATAACTAAAACGATTTCTATACTTGAAATTTCAAAATATTGGTATGGTAGTTTCAAACCGTGTGGATTCAAAATATGTGGTTTTATGTGTGGTTTGTCCTTTAGTAATTCTGACTTTTCCAAACCGCACATAAAATCATCAAAATACATGTGGTTCCGCAATTTAGTAAATTTACCCCATAGTGTTTATACTTTTATCAGGTGATTTAGACTGCATGCACTCAGGTGAGGAAAAGACACAAATTTAAATTATATTGAATTGAAATTCAAAGCATTAATTTGCATGTGACAGTTAAGCTCTTTGCAATAGAATACTTTAGTTGAATACAACTTGTTTTGCGGTGTTGCTATTAAGAATAGAACATTTTCTGCCAATCAAGTGAGCCAGATCTGCTTGTCACACTATATTAAAAGAAACGTTAATGAGAACTCATCAGTCATAAGACTTTAATTCATGTGCAAAAATGTGCTGTATGCGTGAGTGATTGATCTAAACCATATTGTCACTCTGGTGGATATGCCCCATGACTTAGTGAAAGGAAATTAATTTATACTTGTCAGAGTCTAATGACATGTTTGTTAAGATAAAACACTGCTGCAGTTATATATAAAAAGATGAAGCTCCAACATAAAATAATTTTGATCTACAGGTATACCCCTTATATATCTTGTACTGTAGTCACAAATATCAGGTTAAGTATCTGTAAGGTAAATTCTGAATTTGCTACACACTGAAACCTTATACTGGTGTTAAATACTACTGCCAGAAGTTATATATGTGACTTACAATCATCAATATTACTATATAAAAACAAATTTGTGAAATTATCTCCCTGAGGTTGGCTGATATCATCAGAGTTATTTTTTTAGGCTGAACATTCATGAATACTGTGAATTGTGGGCAGCATGGTGGGTTAGTGGTTAGCACTTCTGCCTCACAGCACTGGTGTCATGAGTTTGATTCCCTACCATGGTCTTATCTGTGTGGAGTTTGTATGTTCTCCCCGTGTTTGTGTGGGTTTCCTCCAGGTGCCCTGGTTTCCTTCCACACTCCAAAAACATACTGGTAGGATATTTGTCTGCTGTCGAACTGACTCTAGTATCTGTGTGTGTATATTAGCGTATTTAGACTGTATGCTCCAATGGGACAGGGACTGATGTGAGTGAGTTGTCTGTACAGTGCTCTGGAATTAGTGGTGCTATATAAATATTTGCTGCTGCTGATAATGAATCAATTTTCTAGGATCTAGTGACTTAATATAGGGTCTTAATTATTCATTGCATATGACCGAACATGAGGCACTGGTTAATAGTGATCTTATAGGCTGCGTGCTCAGTATTACTAGTACAGCTTATAAAATAAATGCCTCAATGGTGTCCAGACTAAAGTGCCCTTCAATTATACTACCTGGTGGGGTTTACTAAAACATAGTCAATACCTGTCAAGACTAACGAAGCATACCACTGGGAGGTGTAAGTAATGATGATGATAATCCTTGCCTCTGAAAGGCTAGTACATATACAAGTTCCCAGCTATATGTAAAGTATATCAATCACAAAGTTCTCACCTGTCACACAATATAGAAAAGGCAACATAATATACAGTATCTCAGCAAATCTGCAATAAGTTAATTAAAACAAATGAAATGTAGGGCAAAAATATGGTATATGTATCTGTTACAATAAAGCTTCTAAAATTATAGTAGGTGCCATCTGTAATTTTTATGGTAGAGGAAAAAGCAACAGTTGATTGAATTCACAGAACTTATTAAACATTGTCAATCATTTGTTTAATGTAATGCATATTTCTGGCTGGTGATGTGTCTGGAAAAATGTCTGAACAGTTTCTGGTTAACAGTTATTAGAATTACAGAAGTGAGTGGCTGACCAGTTCTGTGTGTTATTGTGAAATGGGTGACTTGAATGTAAACTTTTTTCTTAAGAGAGTTTTATAAAGTTTTCTTATTGTGCCCAATTATTTGCCCATTTGCGGAGCAGTGAGCAGACTATAGGCACATGTTTCATATGTAGCATCTTCCACATTCATGTTTGTGTTTTACACAGAGTCAAGTCAGCAGGATGCATGTCCTCCCTGTTCTCATGACCATGTTTTGCATATGTTTACCTTCACCATGAAAGGATACAGAGTTACATAGTTCAGGTTTACCAATAAACCGCTTATGGTGGATACATTCAATACCATCTTTTACCTTTACCAGAGTAAACTTACAAACTATAATAAAGACACAGAGACTTGAATTGGCGTTTGAAAGATCAGGAATTTATTAAAGGCGAACCTTCTGTGGAAAATTGGTGGCCAATATAAACAGACTAATCAGCATCCAGGCCACACCTACCAGCTGCAAGTTTTGTCTAAACTAATTTGGACCCAACTAGGTGTAAAAAGCCAAACTCCCCCATTTGGCATATTAGCTGAGGCCCGCCCGCCTAAGCGGAGCCCCTTAACCCCGAAGGGCTATTCTGACTAATTGCCCAATCCCTTTAAGGGGAGAGTGCCTACTACGCCTTAAATGTAACAAAATGGCCGCTGATTGGGCTGCTTACCGCCACAGCTAAGGGACCTCTCATAGCCAAACAAGAAAACCAAAAATCTGCTCTATAAAGTATGCCATACCCAAATCTGACAAATGCACACCATCGGGCCTATAGTACTGTGTCAAAACAGCCCTTATGGAAGGATAACTGATGCAACTACCACCTACTTCCTGAAAGATTTTCCGCACTGCCCGATTCACCTTACCACGAGCTTTCTCAATCCGAGCTGGTTTATCCGCCCCTCTCCAATTGTGCCTAGGGATAATGTCGGACCATACTAGTCGAACTGTTGGCCAATGTAATTTAATGGCCCCGACATCGGATTTTATCTGCTCAATGAGCTCTAAACTGGACCACTTACCGAGGTCATTCCCCCCAAGGTGAATAATACCGTAGCTGCCCCTATCCTAAAGGAATGCGTCCCATAGTCCGCTGCACTCAAACCAAGCTTCACCACACAACTCTTGAATACTGCTGAAAATTGAAACTTCGTAAGGGGAAGACCATCCCTATGTCTAAGCCAATTACCACAGGGATCAGGAGACCTATCTCTGTACAATCTTGTCAATTCTACTGGACAAACTGCTGCATCCTGGTTCCGCTGCAAAGTGACCCACTTCCCCCTACCCAACGAATCAGTCTTTGATCTATGAATTTTACAAGCAATACTCTCCTCTTGCACCACAACATTCCTAAACAGCAAGCCCGAATCAATTGCCAACCTAGACGAGGCTAGAAGAAAGCCCCGAAGAAAGCCATAAGGAACGCCAGCCGAAACAAAGCCGTCTCAAACTCATCCGTCGCCACAACCGTGATAACATTCAAAAGGTTCACTAACATTCTTTTATCAATCGGTTTACGTTTATCCTCTAACAAGGGGGAAAATCTGGCCCAACCTCTTAAAACCTTGCACACTAATGCCTGTTTGGTAACATCCCTACTACCTGTAATCTGTAGAAAAAACGAAATACCAGCCAAATCAGACACCATATATGTTTTAGATCTACCCGCCTGAAAACAATGCCACACATATATGCAAGCATACACTGTCGCCTCGTCTTACCTCGAGCCTCATCAGATCCACAAAACCCCTCCCAGGACGATCAAGCCTCCCGATATTTCTTCAACGTCCCAGGTGCAACCGAACGCCTAGCAAGATCTTCTATGCCGGCCTTATAATCTGCCAGATAAAATCGGGGCATGAAACACCAGACACATTCGCATGAGGGGCTAACAAACGAAACTTATTCCAATCAAACCTAGACAAGGCATCCGCGATACTGTTATCAACCCCAGGTACATGCCTTGCCCTGAAAGTGATGTTAAGAGTCAGACATCTATAAACCAAATGTCTCAACAGCCTCAGAGCTGGCAGGGCGGTGGCCCTCTGATTATTGATAGCATGTACCACCCCCAGATTGTCACACCAGAATGATATACTTCTATTAAGCAGACCAACACCCCACAACTCTATAGCTACAATGATGGGAAACAACTCCAACAGCAAGAGATTCCTCGTAAGACCCTCATGACGCCAAGTACCTGGCCAAGCTGCTGCACACCAATCTCCATCCAGGTAAGCCCCGAACCCTGAAGACCCAGCAGCATCAGTAAACAATTGCAGCTCCACATTATTGACACCAGGCAGGGGCCACAAGCAAACTCCATTAAAACTTTCCAAGAACAAAAGCCACATAGCCAAATCATCCCTAATCTCCTTGGATATTCTCACAAAATGCCTGGCTTTTGTAATGCCAACCGTAGCCCTCTCTAGCTTTCGACAAAAAACCCTCCCCATGGGAATGACTCTACAGGTGAAATTAAAAAGACCAAGCAGCGACTGCATCTGCCTCAACTGCACTTTACACTCACACTGGACTGTCTCAATTACTCCCCTCAGCTTAGCCACCTTTTCTGCTGGAAGCCTGCAACAACCCACAACCGTGTCAATCTCAATGCCTAGGTATGATAATCTCACAGTCAGGCCCTCCGACTTGTCCACTGCCACCGGGACACCCATTACCCTAAACAGCGCCTGAGCAGAAAACAACAAATCCTGACACACTGCCGTACCTGCTGGACCAATGAACAGAAAATCATCAAGGTAGTGGGCCACACTCTGATGCCCAGACCCGGCCACAACACACCAGTGGAAAAAAGTGCTAAAACATTAAAAAAACGCACATGACACCGAACATCCCATAGGTAAACATTTATCCACCTAAAACCCATCTGACAATCGAAAACCCATATACCGAAGTGAAGAAGGATGCAGGGGCAACAACCTAAAAGCCGACTCAATGTCCAATTTAGCTAACAGCGCCCCCGCGCCACATTGCTGCACCAAGGACAAGGCATCCTCAAAAGACTGGTAACCAACTGAACATTCAGACTCTGCAATCGCATCATTCACAGATGTGCCCTGCGGGTGAGATAAATGCTGGATTAGTCGAAACTTCCCCACCTCCTTTTTTGGCACCACTCCCACCGGAGAAAGCACTAAATCCTGAATTGGGGGAACCAAAAAGGGGCCACACATTCTGCCCAACGACACCTCCTTACGCACTTTCTCGTGCACTACCTTCGGTAATTCCAAAGCCGATTTCAAATTCTGGGGCATACCAGTCTGCACCACACCTGTCACCGGCAATCTGAACCCAACATTGAAACCATCCCATAAAAACTCAGCAGTCCTCCTATCAGGGTACCACCCTAGCCATTTCCCAAGCTCCACCAATACAATGGGTGATGCCGCCTTACCGAGACGCACCTCCAGTGGCGGGTCTGTCATTAGTGGCAGGACCGGTTCTCCTGGGGCACTCTCTCCTTGGGTGACCCCCACTGCAGGCTGAACACACATGCCTGAATCTGCAGGCCGTACCTCTCTCACATTGGCCTCCGTTGAAAGCAAAACACTTCCCTCGAAAGGGCTGACCAAAACGCACCGGGGGCTGCCTCTGTCTCGCCATACCTACATCATTACCAGCCATTCTTGGCTGTGTCACATCCAACCATACCTCCACATCTTTACACCCAAAATCCATCAATGCCATTCCATCTTGCTTCCTCCTGAACGCCTCATCGTACCGCCTCCACATAATACCCCTGGATAGGGTAAACATCCCTTGTATTAAGTATATGTACTTAATCACACTCATGTGCTCAGCTGGCCTGGTTTCCAGATAACATGCAGCAAAAACTAAGAAGCCCTCCAACCAACTCTGAAAACTGTGATATGCTTCCTCTCCGACGCCAGAGCGTGACCATGCTGCCATTAAGCCATCCTTAGCCTTTTTTGTGATGGTGAACATGTCCACAAACCGACCAGCGCGTATCTTACTGCGCACACTGCTCCTGATATCACGGAGGACCACTGTATTAGCACAGCGCACAACATCACCTCCCGAGGTACCACTGTCCTCCCGAGGCCCCCCACCTCCAACCTCCGCCCTCCGGCAGGAACTCTGCAATTTTCTCTTCAGGAGCCTCACCAACTTTGCGTCTGCACTGTCAGCCGAAGCCGAAGAACCTAAATCGGAGCTAGAACTAGACCACCCGCTGGCATGCTCACTGATTGCACGGGCACCTCCTTCCACACCAGATGATGGGCCCACCGTGGCCGATGATGCGGCTTCCGTATAAAAAGCACGCCCAGATCTCCGACCGGATCTCACACTCCCCGGCACACCTGCAGACGGGGAGACAGAACAAGAAACTTCCGACCTGGAGCCCCCAGCCCCCGCTCTCGCCGGCAGTGCCATGCTCTGCTCACTTAAACTATGGTCAGATGCCCCAAAAGCACCTGCTGGCTGGTTATGCGAACCTGATGCCGCCGTGCAGGGAACGACCCGAGGACCCGCCGGGGAGGACGCTTGACCCTGCACCGACACTGGCTCCCTAGCCATCAACTGCACATTGCTAGTCCCTACAGGCACTGTCAGCGAGGAGACGGGAACCTGCGACCCCTCTGAACCTGCTACCACTGGAGCTGCAGCGACTGTGGAAGAAACATTCGAGGTTACCACAACATTACCCGGACAGCCGGGACCAGAGAAATATGGACCATAAGCAGAGGGAGGAGGAAAATACCCTGAGGGGAAACCCCAAGGAGGGCAAGCCATCCCAAAAGGATTAGGTGAAAAACCTTGACTGTGCGGCATCCTGCTAGAACCTACCCCCTCCCACGGAACCGGTGGCTGAAGGACACCCAGGAAATGTGTCTGACTGGGCCCATACCCCGACACCCAAGGAGATATATAACCTGTGCAAGGGGGTCCAGACATCACTGTATGGCCCGTAGTGACATTCTGAGTGCGCCCGGGAAGAGAATATGTGAGCCCCCCTGTATACTCAGAGCCAGACCCTAGTGTACTGGCTGTAAAAGTACTCTGGGTAGAAACAACCGCAGTACCTAAATGAGGGACCGACCTAACAGATGATAAGGGAATATTATATTGGGGAGGGGGGGGGGAATGAAGGGACAGGCGTCCCAGAAGAAACATGGGGACCAGAAATACCAGGGGGGGGAAGGAAGTAGAGGTGGGAACATGAGGTAGCTGGGACAATGTAGGGGGGGGCACTCAACTTCTTCTGTTGGCATATCTATGCTGTTTGTTCTCTACAGTGTAACAGTTGAATTCTGCATTTTGGGCAAAGTTTCTGTCCTGGCTTAATAACAGCATGAAGCTGACAGTCCCCATGTTCTTTGGCCCACTTCAGTGACATAACTTTTAAGCTTTTTCGGGCTCCTTTTTTTGTGAGACAAGAAAGGATTACAGCATGTTTTCTGAAATTCTTCATATCTTAGCAGCAGAAGGTTTTCATGATAGTAGCAGAGTGAGGTTCCAGGATCATTGGTTACTGCATTTGAAACTTCAGTTCTTAGAATCAAAAGTTCTTTTTCCTCATCTGTAAATTGGTCCCAGCTTTGTAATCCAATGGTTTTTGAGTAGACAGTAATATGACAGTCCGTATTTAAAAGACTACCAAATGTGCACTTTTCATGAGCAGCTGCAATGACTGACTATCTTTCTATTTCTCCCTCTCTCTTTCTCTGGAAAGTTTCAGTATTGGTTTCACTAAAGAGAATCCCCTTCCCATCGGTTTCTGTTTGTTTTATTTCCTGTATGGGAGTTTTATCACATTGCCTCAGTTTAGTTCACTTTTTTGGTATGGTTTTTAACAATGTGTAAATTATGTATTGTGTACAACAGTAATCGAGCATCAACTTCATTATTTTTTCTCTCCACAGTGAAACAGAGTACCCTGCTGATTTTTTTTTTGTTAGTAATGTATACCTTTTATAAACCCCCCCCCCCAAAATGGGATTCCTAATTTTGACTGAACCTAGAGTTTTTAATTCTATTCGAAAAACATGCGTTTTTGTCGTAATGCAAAACAGGAGGCAGTTTGGTTTGGTTTGGATTTTTGGATTCGGGAGGAAGAGTTACCTTAGGGGTCCAAATTTTGTGGTGATTCCTTAATAAACACCCGTGATACTTCAAATAAACTAGATAAAGAATCCGTGATTAGTAAATTATTTAATAAAATCAACTAATTGTCAGACAGTCTAAATTTTTGGCAGAAATAGTTGTTTTGACATCCTCTCTTAACTAAAAAAATTTCGAATAAATCTGAGATGAGTGGTGGACATTTCATTTTTTTTTTGGGTGATCTGATGTGGAATGACCCCTTTGTATTTTACCTATATAACACTAGTACAATGTGACTGCAGATTTAGAAGACCAAGCCTGTCAGACCTATTATTTTTATTTCAGCAAAGACAATTAGCAATGGAGCTCCCCTGAATATCCCTGGTGACTTTGAGGAACACTGCTACCCCTCTTCTTTCGTTTCTACCTATAACAGTGCCCAACTGCACTAGAGACTGCCAAGAACTGTGCTACCCCTTCTGTATTCCTCTGTGAAATGGCGCTGGATCACAGTGGAGGGTGGTACTTATAGAATTCATAACTCATGAGATCCGACGACGTAACAATTACGTTTTGCCTCGTTTTCAATTCCCAGGGCACGCGAAAGTAGCGAGCCGGCTCGGCTTGCTACTCGGATCGGCTAAGTTCGGGTGTGTTCGTTTCTTGGGGAACCGAGCCTGAGCATCTCTAATCGTTTTGGAGTTATTTCACAAAACATCCGCCTGCCATTTACAACTATGCATTACCATTGTCCTCTGGATATTGTGACATTGGTCAATACACCTGTGCACCTGCTGGTTGTTCTGGAAACTGTACACTTAGTGAACTCTCCCTGTGCACCTGCTAGGTGACCTGGAACATGTGACCTGCTGGGTGGGCTGGAAATTGTGACAGTTATTTGTAGCCCTGCTTGGTGACCTGAACATGTGACCTGCTGGGTGGTCTGGAAACTGTGAGGTATTTGCAGCCACATATATCAGCGCATCTTACCTGATATATGTGACTCCATCACGAACCTGAATCATGGACTGCTGTGTTATTTCATTATTAACTTATCCTTGGTTTGCAACAAATTTGGCCACCCTCGAGGATGCCAACATGGTGGAATCCTTACAGGTCACCCAGAGGGCACAGTTCAAAGATCTTAAAGGTCAAGAATATTATTGTCACAATCAACATATAACAAAAACAACTGATACACTGCTTGCATTGAACATGATATATTCGTCGCAATACTACCCTTTGGGTCCTATGAATGTGCAATGTGTGGTCCCTTACACTTTTTGGTAGAGGAGATTAACGGCCATTTTTCAGACTACTGTCACAATGAAAAGGTTTCATTGATAATTGTGGTTGTTACACTATATTTAGTAGAACTTTTTATGACAGATACCATTAAATTACGTACTCATTATCTCCATAATATCCTCAGTTACAACTCTGCATTTGCCTTTGCATCTTTCAAAGCTAATATTGCTGATTTATCTGGCCACAGACACCTTTAAAACACATGGTGCTGTACATCACTTAATTGGAAGCTTGCATCCAGATACTGCATTTACTCCAAGTTACGCCCAACTTTATAGCCTCAATATTCAACAGACAAGTAAGCACCGTATGGTTAGAAATTCAAACTGTAGTATAACAATGAACAATCTTAACACTATGTGGTATCAAGTGAACACTCTTGCACAAAGCCTAATGATGAGGCACAAAGTCGAAAAACAAAATAATAGAGATGCATTTCTACATGTAATGTAGCGTATAAAAAATTAATAGAATTTTGTTAATAAAGTAATTTAGTCATTACATTTCAGGTTAATTTACGGCAGTCCCTGCTTGTTTCCCTAGTTAACATTACTTGAAGAAACCTATAAACATTAATACCTTGAGCTTTAGTCAGTGATGTCTCTTCATAGAGACAGGGATACTGCTATTGTCAATATTAAAGGATGGGAGCAACACAGCAAAACAGAAACAACCAAATTTAAGCCGTTTGGCATAATTGAAATATATATAATATATATAGATTTTAAATATGGCAGAAAAATATTTGATGATATGTCCCTTTCAAGATACACATAAATATATCTGATATTATATACATCTAGCTTATTCTGTCTTGTTAGCACCACCTAAACTTTCATCAGGTTGGATTTTTAAAAATAAATTCCAAGGAAATGAATATTAAAATTAAAAGCTGTAGTCCAGCAGTGAAAGCAATGAGCTTTATCAGTTAGAGCATGTGTGCCTGTAAAACAGTCTCAGGTTTCCATAGATCAGGTCATCAGCTGCTAGTTGCGTTGCCGTGGAGATATTCTCCATCTCCCAGAGAGAGGGTACCGGTTGGCTGCATTTGATATCATAAATGTCTCTCTTGGTTCATCAGCGTATACACAGATCTACTCTTCACCTGCTGTCCCACTTCTGAACATAGGGACAGAAGGTATCAGGGATTTTACTGGTGAATGCTAAAGTGTGCAAGTAAATAAATAACATCTATTCTTACACTAAAAGGAAAGTCAAAAACCGATCGTTGATGGAAAATCAAGATGTTTACTTTCTGCCATTACCCCATGTGGTTATATCAGTGGGAAGATATGCAAACAGTGTACAATATATTAATTATTTCCCACACAGTTAAGAAATAAAGTATATCTATCAGCTATGTAAAGAAATAAAGAACTAGGAGTCTATTAACTAAGCTCCAGAGAATGACCATCATAGCTCTTCTTTTAATGTATCAGTGGGTTAAAGCTACCTGCCTTTACCTACTTAATGATGGTCACTGCAGTCCTCATAAACTTCTATGGGGAATGCGATGTGACCCAATTTAACAAGTGGTGTCTCCGCCAGCTGTAAAAAACTAAGATGGATTTAGCTTACCTTTTTAATTGAGTCCTATGGACTCCATCACTGCCAGAGAAGCCTTTCTGAATTCAGCACCGGGGTCCCATCGCAATGCACATGCCAACCATAGCAGTGCATGCGCAGTAGCCACTTGGGTTAAAGCCTCCATTCGCTTGTAGTGAAGGAGGTTTTAGTTAGATTAGGAGGCGTGGGGGATGCGGTTCACCAGGTTCGTCATAAATATCAGCGGCAGGACATTTTATATCACAGAGGTATGCAGCAATACAAAATGATTCTTACGTCCATCCACAAGCCACCAATGATAATTAGAGACCTTCAATTTGTTGTAATGTACAAGGTGATATTATATTTTTTCACAATTACTTGTTAGTCTAATATTTACACTTATTTGTTTTTCAGAACTTTGTATTACAGGGGCAGCACAATGTGAAGCAAGGTTATTTTTATTTTTTATTATTCTTTGGTAGGTCTGTATGCATTTTAAACGTATTATGTACTGCAAATTGTGGCTTAGGATTTATTGGTTGTATGAAAATAGTTATTCTGTTTTCAATTGTGACTATCCCTTTCATGTACCCTGTTTTTGCAGGATAATTAATTTTTTTTAGGATTAGATTATTCAGGACACAAGCACAAAGCTTGTGCCCTTTGTTTCTTGTTTGTAAACATTTTTGAGCTCCCTCAGTCATAATGCCCCCCCCTCCACTTCACTAGGAATGTGCAGGAGATTGCTATGTTTCGTAGTTAAAAGTAACAATATTTTAAGAAATATGTCTCCTAAAAAGTTAGTTAATGGAAAACACCAAAAGTGTTCAGTGTGTAAAAGTCGACAACACACCTAATATACTGCATGGTTCTAGCTATGAACTAGAATATAGAAGGCTCAATATATCCAGATACAAGGTCCTATTGTCGATAATATATTTTACGTAGCAAATTTATTTTATTCCACACCTACACAATAATCTACTATAGGGACGTATTTGTTTAATGGTTTTTCGTTTTCAGAGGACAATAACTTAATAGACCATCGAGTACCCTCTGGAAATTTTAATTGTGTAGTCTTTTTTCACACACACCTATGTGAACCAATCATATTTCCCATAGATATTACTGATACCTGCTTCTTTCAAAGGGGCCTATTTATTATAGTTCATTTACATGTAAATTCCCCAAAAACAGCTGTTTTCGGGGAATGGATGCAAATTTAAGTATTTTCCTAATCTATTAACACTGTAACGCAGCAGATATCATAGATATCTGCTGTTTTTGCATTTGTTGTCGAAATACATAGCAGTGCCCATAGATGTCTATGGGGACTGCTAGGTACAACAAATCAAGAAAGTATGAATACACTTTTACACATGTGGTAATGTTACCGTAATTGAAGGTTTTCATTACTGTCAGCTCTGCTCCGAAAGGCAGAGCTGGACAGCGCATGTGTGGAGGGATCATGTGATGCCTCCCTGTCACATGACAACTGTTCGTTCTTCACACTGCACAATAGAATTTTCTGTGCGCATGCCCGATGTTTTCGATTTACACATGCGCACAGGGATTCAAAGCAGGAAACCAGATCTCAATCAAGACCGCAAGTGAAGAGACACTGTAAAGGTAAGTGTTACATTTCACAGGAGCAGCTGTTTTTTGAAACGGCTGTACCTGTGAAGATTTTTTAATAAATATGAGAAATAGTTCAATCGTTATCAATGCGATATGGATTGAAAACTATTTTTCATTTTTTGCGGTGCTTGTTATATATGCCCCCAAATATGATAGTGAGAAGTTCACCCTGCATAAAAAGTAGGGATGAGCGCGCTCGGATTTCTGAAATCCGAGCCCACCCGAACGTTGCGGATCCGAGTCGGATCCGAGACAGATCCGGGTATTGGCGCCAAATTCAAAAGTGAAACTGAGGCTCTGACTCATAATCCCGTTGTCGGATCTCGCGATACTCGGATCCTATAAATTCCCCGCTAGTCGCCGCCATCTTCACTCGGGCATTGATCAGGGTAGAGGGAGGGTGTGTTAGGTGGTCCTCTGTGCTGTTTAGTTCTGTGCTGTTTAGTTCTGTGCTGTTTAGTTCTGTGCTGTTTAGTTCTGTGCTGTTTAGTGCTGTGCTGTGCTGTGCTGTGCTGTGCTGTGTTCTGCAGTATCAGTCCAGTGGTGCTGTGTGCTGTGCTCTGTCCTTCTGAGGTCAGTGGTGCTGCTGGGTCCTGTGCTGTGTCCTGTTCAGTCCAGTGGTGCTGTGTCCTGTGCTCTGTGCTTCTAAGGGCATAGTTATTTCCCCAATATTCCCCTGTGTTTAAAAAAATAAAAAAAAGTTTTTTTTATAAAATACCAAAAACTACTTTAATATTTTTTAATTACCACAAAATTTTCACAACCAATCCTGCAGTATAAGCCCATTGGTACTGCAATATTACCAAGTTCACACATTCAGCAGTAAAAGTCCAGTGGTACTGCAATATTACAAAGTTTACACATTCTGCAGTATCAGTCCAGTGGTGCTGTGTCCTGTGCTCTGTCCTGCTGAGTTCCGTAGTGCTGCTGGGTCCTGTGCCGTGTCCTGTTCAGTCCAGTGGTGCTGTGTCCTGTGCTCTGTGCTTCTAAGGGCATAGTTATTTCCCCATTATTCCCAAGTTTGTAAAAAATAAAAAAAAAGTAAAAAAAAATAAAAAATTAAAAAAAAAAAAAAATATATAATAATTATAACCAAATTTGCAAAACCAATCCAGCATTATAAGTCCATTGGTACTGCAATATTACCAAGTTCACACATTCAGCAGTAAAAGTCCAGTGGTACTGCAATATTACAAAGTTTACACATTCTGCAGTATCAGTCCAGTGGTGCTGTGTCCTGTGCTCTGTCCTGCTGAGTTCCGTAGTGCTGCTGGGTCCTGTGCCGTGTCCTGTTCAGTCCAGTGGTGCTGTGTCCTGTGCTCTGTGCTTCTAAGGGCATAGTTATTTCCCCATTATTCCCAAGTTTGTAAAAAATAAAAAAAAAGTAAAAAAAAATAAAAAATTAAAAAAAAAAAAAAAATATATAATAATTATAACCAAATTTGCAAAACCAATCCAGCATTATAAGTCCATTGGTACTGCAATATTACCAAGTTCACACATTCTGCAGTATCTTGTGCTACATATAATGGAGACCAAAAATTTGGAGGATAAAGTAGGGAAAGATCAAGACCCACTTCCTCCTAATGCTGAAGCTGCTGCCACTAGTCATGACATAGACGATGAAATGCCATCAACGTCGTCTTCCAAGCCCGATGCCCAATCTCGTAGTACCGGGCATGTAAAATCCAAAAAGCCCAAGTTAAGAAAAAGTAGCAAAAAGAGAAACTTAAAATCATCTGAGGAGAAACGTAAAGTTGCCAATATGCCATTTACGACACGGAGTGGCAAGGAACGGCTTAGGCCCTGGCCCGTGTTCATGACTAGTGGTTCAGCTTCACCCACGGATCTTAGCCCTCCTCCTCCTCCCCCCCCCTACAAAAAATTGAAGAGAGTTATGCTGTCAGCAACAAAACAGCAAACAACTCTGCCTTCTAAAGAGAAATTATCACAAATCCCCAAGGCGAGTCCAAGGGTGTTGGTGGTTGTCAAGCCTGACCTTCCCATCACTGTACGGGAAGAGGTGGCTCGGGAGGAGGCTATTGATGATGTAGCTGGCGCTGTGGAGGAACTTGATGATGAGGATGGTGATGTGGTTATTGTAAATGAGGCACCAGGGGGGGAAACAGCTGATGTCCATGGGATGAAAAAGCCCATCGTCATGCCTGGTCAGAAGACCAAAAAATGCACCTCTTCGGTCTGGAGTTATTTTTATCCAAATCCAGACAACCAATGTATGGCAATATGTAGCTTATGTAAAGCTCAAATAAGCAGGGGTAAGGATCTTGCCCACCTAGGAACATCCTCCCTTATACGTCACCTGAATAACCTTCATAGTTCAGTGGTTAGTTCAGGAACTGGGGCTAGGACCCTCATTGGTACAGGGACACCTAAATCCCGTGGTCCAGTTGGATACACACCAGCAACACCCTCCTCGTCAACTTCCTCCACAATCTCCATCAGATTCAGTCCTGCAGCCCAAGTCACCAGCCAGACTGAGTCCTCCTCAATACGGGATTCATCCGAGGAATCCTGCAGCGGTACGCCTACTACTGCCACTGCTGCTGTTGCTGCTGTTAGTCGGTCATCTTCCCAGAGGGGAAGTCGTAAGACCGCTAAGTCTTTCACCAAACAATTGACCGTCCAACAGTCGTTTGCCATGACCACCAAATACGATAGTAGTCACCCTATTGCAAAGCGTATAACTGCGGCTGTAACTGCAATGTTGGTGTTAGACGTGCGCCCGGTGTCCGCCATCAGTGGAGTGGGATTTAGAGGGTTGATGGAGGTATTGTGTCCCCGGTACCAAATCCCCTCGAGATTCCACTTCACTAGGCAGGCGATACCAAAAATGTACAGAGAAGTACGATCAAGTGTCCTCAGTGCTCTTAAAAATGCGGTTGTACCCACTGTCCACTTAACCACGGACATGTGGACAAGTGGTTCTGGGCAAACGAAGGACTATATGACTGTGACAGCCCACTGGGTAGATGCATCCCCTTCCGCAGCAACAGCAACAGCTGCATCAGTAGCAGCATCTACAAAATGGCTGCTCATGCAAAGGCAGGCAACATTGTGCATTACAGGCTTTAATAAGAGGCACAACGCTGCCAACATATTAGAGAAAATGAGGGAAATTATCTCCCAGTAGCTTACCCCACTTAGACTCTCATGGGGATTTGTGGTGTCAGACAATGCCAGTAACATTGTGCGGGCATTAAATATGGGCAATTTCCAGCACGTCCCATGTTTTGCCCACACCATTAATTTGGTGGTGCAGCATTACCTCAAGAGTGACAGGGGTGTGCAGGAGATGCTTGCGGTGGCCCGCAAAATTGCTGGACACTTTCGGCATTCAGCCAGTGCCTACCGCAGACTAGAGGCACATCAAAAAAGCTTGAACCTGCCCTGCCATCACCTCAAACAAGAGGTTGTGACGCGCTGGAACTCCACCCTCTATATGCTGCAGAGGATGGAGGAGCAGCAAAAGGCCATTCAGGCCTACACAGCCACCTACGACATAGGCAAAGGAGTGGGGATGCGCCTGAGTCAAGCGCAGTGGAGACTGATTTCCGTGTTGTGCAAGGTTCTGCAGCCATTTGAACTTGCCACACGAGAAGTCAGTTCCGACACTGCCAGCTTGAGTCAGGTCATTCCCCTGATCAGGCTGTTGCAGAAGCAGCTGGAGAAAGTGAGGGAGGAGCTGGTAAGCCATTGCGATTACAGCAAGCATGTAGCTCTTGTGGATGTAGCCCTTCGTACGCTTTGCCAGGATCCGAGGGTGGTCACTCTTTTAAAGTCAGAGGAATACATTCTGGCCACCGTGCTCGATCCTCGGTTTAAAGCGTATGTTGTGTCTCTGTTTCCGGCGGACACAAATCTACAGCGGTGCAAAGACCTGCTGGTCAGGAGATTGTCCTCTGAAGAGGACCGTGACATGCCAACAGCTCCACCCTCATTTTCTTCCACATCTATGGCTGCGAGGAAAAAGCTCAGTTTTCCCAAAAGAGGCACTGGCGGGGATGCTGATAACATCTGGTCCGGACTGAAGGACCTGCCAACCATTGCAGACATGTCTACTCTCGCTGCATTGGATGCTGTCACAATAGAAAAAATTGTGGATGATTACTTTGCTGACACCATCCAAGTAGACATGTCAGACAGTCCATATTGTTACTGGCAGGAAAAAAAGGCAGTTTGGAAGCCCCTGTACAAACTGGCTCTATTTTACCTGAGTTGTCCCCCCTCCAGTGTGTACTCGGAAAGAGTTTTTAGTGCAGCGGGGAACCTGGTCAGTGAGCGGCGAAGGAGGTTGCTTCCTCACAACGTTGAAAAAATGATGTTTATAAAAATGAATAATCAATTCCTCAATGAAGTACAGCACTGCCCTCCAGATACTACAGAGGGACCTGTGGTTGTGGAGTCCAGCGGGGACGAATTGATAATGTGTGATGAGGAGGAAGTACACACTGTAGGGGGAGAGGAATCAGAGGTTGAGGATGAGGACGACATCTTGCCTCAGTAGAGCCTGTTTAGTCTGTACAGGGAGAGATGAATAGCTTTTTTGGTGTGGGGGCCCAAACAAACCAATCATTTCAGTCAAAGTTGTTTGGTAGGCCCTGTCGCTGAAATGATTGGTTTGTTAAAGTGTGCATGTCCTATTTCAACAGCAGACCTCTCAACTGCAGCTCATCCCTCCTCTGCGGGGATAATGTCTCCTGTGCTCTGACACGTCACTCTGTGTACTCTCAGCCTCAGGATCTGACACTACAGCTACCATGCCTCTTGTAGCAGCCCTCACTCCAGGGCCTCTTCCATGTGCAGTGTCCCCCTCTCTCTTGGGTTCACTATAGTGGCATGGAGTTCTCCCCCTCATCCAGGGCACACATTCCTTGCCCTGGCTCAGTCACCACGCTCAGACTTCCAGGCAATGCTGGGGGAGCCTGGGAGCTTCCACCCCAGGTCCCCAGCTACAACTCTCCTCTCCTGTGTCTTCTCTCTCTTTCTGACACTTTAAAGATCGTGCCTTTAAATGAAAAAGTCAGTCTTCATTGCACGACTATGTGCAAGTGCAACAGGGACATTTTTTTGGGTTTACAAAGTCAAACAATAACACTACGACCCTGTCTGTCTGGGGTCTGTCAATGACGAATTGTCTGGAGCATGTTTTGAGGAGGTATTGTGGCCCCGGTATCAAATTGGGTACCGGGGCCACCCCACTATGCAGTCCAGATACTTGTTTGGTGGAATTCCGACACGTGGAGGGTTTTTTAATTATATTGTGGCCTCGGTACCAAATTGTGTACCGGGGCCACCACACTACGCAGTCAAGATACTTGTTTGGTGGAATTCAGACCAGTTGAGGGTTTTATTATTATATTGTGTGGACCACTCTATACCACACTACAACTCTATACCACTCTATTTCCTACTTTAATTCTATTTAATTCTATTTCCTACTTTAATTCTATTACTAATTAATTAACATAAAGAGGAACAAAAATAACCAATTTTACCAAAAGTATAATATGACTTAGACTTACAAACACTACACTTGAAAGATCGTGCCTTTAAATGAAAAAGTAAGTCTTCATTGCATGACTATGTGCAACAGGGACAGTTTTTTTACAAAGTCAACTAATAACACTTGGACCCTGTCTGTCTTTAACATACTTAATGGGATCTCAATGACGAATTGTCTGTAGCATGTTTGGAGGAGGTATTGTGGCCCCGGTATCAAGTTGGGTACCGGGGCCACCCCACTACGCAGTCCAGATACTTGTTTGGTGGAATTCTGACACGTGGAGGGTTTTTTAATTATATTGTGGCCTCGGTACCAAATTGTGTACCGGGGCCACCACACTACGCAGTCAAGATAGATAGATGCGTATCATAGATAAAGTACATTCAGTGGTGTGGGGCAAATTGAAAAATATTCAAAATGCACTGACATTATCAAAAACAAGAGGTTGTCACACGCTAAAACTCCAACATGTATATGATGGAGAGGATGGAGGAGCAGCCGTATGTGTAGTGTAATGCAGACCTGTTGAAGGTTTTTTATATATTTTATTGTGGTGCCCAGTGCCCACTCCTCTACGCAGTCCAGGTACATTTATTGGTGCGATTCATAAAAGTTCAGGGTTTTTAAGATATTGTGGTGACCCACTCCTCTACGCAGTCCAGGTACATTTATTGGTGCGATTCTTAAAAGTTCAGGGTTTTTAAGATATTGTGGTGACCCACTCCTCTACGCAGTCCAGGTACATTTATTGGTGCGATTCATAAAAGTTCAGGGTTTTTAATATATTGTGGTGACCCACTCCTCTACGCAGTCCAGGTACATTTATTGGTGCGATTCATAAAAGTTCAGGGTTTTTAATATATTGTGGTGACCCACTCCTCTACGCAGTCCAGGTACATTTATTGGTGCGAATCAAACAAGTTGATGGTTTTCTTATTATATATATTGTGGTGACCCACTCCTCTACGCAGTCCAGGTACATTTATTGGTGCGATTCATAAAAGTTCAGGGTTTTTAATATATTGTGGTGACCCACTCCTCTACGCAGTCCAGGTACATTTATTGGTGCGAATCAAACAAGTTGATGGTTTTCTTATTATATATATTGTGGTGACCCACTCCTCTACGCAGTCCAGGTACATTTATTGGTGCGAATCATAAAAGTTCAGGGTTTTTAAGATATTGTGGTGACCCACTCCTCTACGCAGTCCAGAAAGATACCTTTTTGCAACGTTTTGGACTAATAACTATATTGTGAGGTGTTCAGAATACACTGTAAATTAGTGGAAATGCTTGTTATTGAATGTTATTGAGGTTAATAATAGCCTAGGAGTGAAAATAAGCCCAAAAACTTGATTTTTAAACTTTTTATGTTTTTTTCAAAAAAAATCCGAATCCAATACCTTAAATCCGAACCGAGACCTTTCGTCAAGTGTTTTGCGAGACAAATCCGAACCTCAAAAATAACGAAAATCCGGATCCAAAACACAAAACACGAGACCTCAAAAGTCGCCGGTGCACATCCCTAATAAAAAGCACTTTGTAAATGGCTCTTTTAGTTTGTTAACAACCATCATTGTGCATACAGAACATGTGTAGTGATATAGTGCAGTTGCCCATACATAGTTAATAATAACAGGTCATATATGAAACGGCACAGGTCATCACAGAAGTTGTATTACAAGACAGTATATAATTGTACAGGATATGAACGAGCAACAAGAGACAGCACACGTTCCATGTCCCTTGAGACAGAAAGTCTGTGTTACAGTTTCATCTTGTCCATATATAGCAGTTAGAGTACGCTATTGTGCGCTTAAGCAAGCTGTGATAAAATTGATCAATACCTTGTTAATGTATTGGAGAGCAGCGTCAGCTCTCTCTCCCGATACACTTTAGAGACATTCTGCATTTGTAGTTAAACAATTCTCAATTGTCTTCCTCATTATGTCTAATTGCTTAGAACATTAACATGAAACAAGTTCAGCAGGACTATATGTAAAGCTTCATAATTATATTGATTGAGCCTAGATGCATACAGCTATAGATGCGCTGTATAGTTCTGCATGCTAGCTCACCCAACATAGATGATAAGGGTTAGTATTAGTACTGTATACCTGGTGTATCCCACTCTAGGAGAAAAATCAGGTTAGATGGCCTGGGAATATTTAGCATCACTGACATTATCCTGCCTCAAGGCAAGCAGAGTGATGACAGTGTTTAGAATGCACCAGAGAGGAAAACCCCAGTAGCAATTTATCAATGTTCAAGGAATTGCTTATCCATTATAAATTCACTGCCTGTGGAGAGTGACTGTGGAGCACATAAGGAAAACATAGATAATATGCAATATCTGTCACAAAATGAAGACACTGTTTGCATGCCAGCATTTGCCCAAATCAAATGGCATAGTTACCATAGTTATGTATTTTTTCTTGAAATGTGTATCCGTAACATAGGAATAATTTGAAGTATGCTACTATATATGTAAAACGGAAAATACATGTACACAGGGCCAACGTAGACACCATGCCATAGGTGGCTCAACTCCTTCTCCAGCGCTGCCCCACCCCCTGCTTCTTAGCTTGTGTGGTGAGAGCAGGCTGCTCCTCAGACTGGGAGTGTACTGCTGTGATGACATAGCACAGCACAATGCTTTCAGTGTATAACCAACATGGAGGAGCAGCAGCTGGCTGCTTCACAGGTAAGAATCTGCAGGCTGCTGACCCTCCTTGGCAGCAGCCAGCATTTTATCACTCATTCAGGGTTCCCCTGCCACAGTGCCAAACCAGTCCTAGGTTGATCAGCATGGGGCTGGATTACCTAGGGGATCGGGCCTGCAAAAAAAATGCGGACCACCTCCTAGTATAACCAAGTACCATGCTGAAAAGCACTACTGCTCATCCCACAAACTTGGTGCGGCTATTGAGGGGTAATTGTATAAAAAATAGATGAGATAAAGCATTTTGTCGGTGGTGCACTACACGTCCAAGCATACCCAGGCCTCATTTGTAGTGTCTGCACATGCTGGCATTTATCATTTAACATTTATTTGAAATAAACACTGCACAAGACTTCCTTTGTTGAAATTACTCACCTAGACCCAGGCTGACACTCTGGCATCCTCATCTGTTGTACTTTCAGGGATCCAGGTCTTGGCACAAAAACCAAAATTATTTAGTTTAACACAGTATTAGCTCGCTAAAAGCTCCCACGGCAAATGAGCTCTTAGCAACAGTACAGTCATTTTTATAACCGGTATTTCCCACGACCTGAACTCATTCTCCTAAAGAATCCAGCCAAGTGCTGGTTAAGCTCTTTATGTTAGGCACACTTTCCCCCCCCATTTATTTATCGGCCTCACCGACTGGTGTGCATGATACACTTAAAGCATATATACACTTTTTACCTGGATACGCTTTAAGTGTATCTTTAAAAAATGTAGGCATTTTGCCTACTATTCCGAGTCGCGGGTTTCTTAAGAACACCCGCAATACTATCGAAAGTACAAGACGCAATGTACACTGAGGTTTGGATACTTCAAGAAATCCAATGCATGGATGTCAGAATTAAATGAAAAGCCAATATGGTGTGCATTGATCAACCAAGGTGTGGGAACATAAATTGCATACATAGAACTCACCTATTATAGGTGCTTTGGTAGCATTTCTAAATATTTCACTTGGTTCCGATAAACAGTGGCATTCCTGCAACGTGTGATACAGATAATGGAAAACGTACTCTGTACATTAAATGAAAATTATTAGTGAATCAGATATTCACTCACCTGCAGGTGTGAAGTAGACAGGCTTGGCTTGTCACACTAAAACAGCAGCATTGGGCCTCCTGTAATAATATGAAACAGCTCCAGCCTGCTCAGCCTGGGGCTGAATCGGAAAAAACACCCCTCCCCCTTCCCGGAAAAAGCAGTCCTGTCTGAAAGCACTAAGGCACTTTCCAACACTCGCACCCAGTGGGTGTTGAGGTAATAAAGCATTAAATGGTAGAAAACATTTTTGTATGTGGCATTAATGAGCCCAGCAAGCCCTGGCAGCTATAAACTGCTTGATCTAGAACTTTAATTGCCAGTATACCCATGGCTGGCAGAGCAGGCTGACGTTTGTAAGATGTCACGAACGCCCAGCCTGTCCCAGATGCAGCAATCTGCATAGCTGGCTGTGACTGGCGTCACCTTAGTCACTTAGTAATGAATACACCTTTTCTGCCACCATGCAGGATTTATTATGGTGTCCTTAATGTCACCAGAACCACCTATTAATGTTTCGCACTTAAATCATATACACATGTAGCATGAGCCTCCCTGGGCTTCGTAAATTCACAAAGAATCACGGAGATTACACTAGATTTAATTAGGGGTGTGCACCGGCCACTTTTCAGGTTTTGGGTTTTGGGTTTTGGGTTCTGATTACCTTGAGGTTTTGGGTTCGAATCGGTTATGCCAAAACACCCCACTCAAGGTTGTGGTTCTGATTTTGGGTTCTGATTTTTTTTTAAAAAAGCACAAAAAGTGCTAAAATCCAGATCTCAATAACATTCATTTCCACTAATTTCCAGTCTATTCTAAACACCTCACACCTCACAATATTGTTTTTAGGCCAAAAGGTTGCACCGAGGTAGCTGGATGACTAAGCTAAGTGACACAAGTGGGCGGCACAAACACGTGGCCCATCTAGGAGTGTCACTGCAGTGGCAGACAGGGTGGCAGTTTGAAAAACTAGGCCCCAAAGAGCACATAATGCCAAAAAAAGAGGTGCAAGATGGAATTGTCCTTGGGCCCTCCCACCCACCCTTATGTTGGTGAAATAGGACATGCGCACTTTAACAAACCAATCATTTCAGCGACAGGGCCTACAAAACTGTGGATGAAATGATTAGTTTGTTTGGACCCCCACAAAACGAGCTGGCAAAGAAAAAAAAGAGGTGCAAGATGGAATTGTCCTTGGGCCCTCCCACCCACCCTTATGTTGCAGAAAAAGGACATGCACACTTTAACAAACCAATCATTTCAGCGACAGGGCCTACCAAACTACTGTGGCTGAAATGATTGGTTTGTTTGGGCCCCCACACAAAAAAAGCTATTCATCTCTCCCTGTACAAAGTAAACTGGCTCTACTGAGGCAAGATGTCGTCCTCATCCTCATCCTCTGATTCCTCTCCCCCTTCAGTGTGTACTTCCTCATCCTCACACATTATCAATTCGTCCCCGCTGGACTTCACAATCACCGGTCCCTCTGTGGTCTCTGGAGGCCATTGCTGGTCTTGATTGAAGAATTGATAATTCATTTTTATGAACATCATCTTCTCAACATTTAGCGGAAGCAACCTTCTTCGCCGCTCACTGACCAGGTTCCCCGCTGCACTAAAAACTCTTTCGGAGTACACACTGGAGGGGGGACAACTCAGGTAAAATAGAGTCAGTTTGTACAGGGGCTTCCAAACTGCCTTTTTTTCCTGCCAGTAAAAGTAAGGACTGTCTGACATGTCTACTTGGATAATGTCAGCAAAGTAATCCTCCACCATTTTTTCAATGGTGACAGCATCCAATGCAGCGACAGTAGACATATCTACAATGGTTGGCAGGTCCTTCAGTCCGGACCAGATGTTCTCTGCATCCCCGACAGCGGGTCGTTTATGAAATCTCAGCTGTTTCCTCGCAGCCACAGGTGTGGGAGAAAATGAAGGAGGAGCTGTTGACATGTCATAGTCCTCTTCAGATGACAATCTCCTGACCAGCAGGTCTTTGCACCGCTGTAGACTTGTGTCCACCGGAAACAGAGACACAACATACGCTTTAAACCGAGGATCGAGCACGGTGGCCAGAATGTATTCTTCTGACTTTAAAAGAGTGACCACCCTCGGATCCTGGCAAAGCGTACGAAGGGCTTCATCCACAAGAGCTACATGCTTTGTGAAATCGCAATGGTTTACCAGCTCCTCCCTCACTTTCTCCAGCTGCTTCTGCAACAGCCTGATCAGGGGAATCACCTGACTCAAGCTGGCAGTGTTGGAACTGACTTCTCGTGTGGCAAGTTCAAACGGCTGGAGAACCTTGCACAATATGGAAATCAGTCTCCACTGCGCTTGACTCAGGCGCATCCCCACTCCTTTGCCTATGTTGTAGGTGGCTGTGTAGGCTTGAATGGCCTTTTGCTGCTCCTCCATCCTCTGCAGCATATAGAGGGTAGAGTTCCAGCGCGTCACAACCTCTTGTTTGAGGTGATGGCAGGGCCGGTTCAGGCTTTTCTGATGTTGCTCGAGTGCGGTAGGCAGTGGCAGAATGCCGAAAGTGTCCAGCAATTTTGCGGGCCACCGCAAGCATATCCTGCACACCCCTGTCACTTTTCAGGTAATGCTGCACCACCAACTTTATTGTGTGGGCAAAACATGGCACGTGCTGGAAATTGCCCATATGTAATGCCCGCACAATGTTACTGGCGTTGTCCGACACCACAAATCCCCAGGAGAGTGTAAGTGGGGTAAGCCACTGCGAAATGATTTCCCTCTGTTTCTCTAAGAGTTTGTCAGCGTTGTGCCTCTTACTGAAACCGGTGATACACAACGTTGCCTGCCTTGGAACGAGCAGACGTTTCATAGATGCTGCTACTGATGCAGCTGCTGCTGTTGCTGCGAAAGGCGATGCAACTGTCAGAGTCATATAGTCCTTAGTTTGCTCTGAACCACTTGTCCACATGTCAGTGGTTAAGTGGACAGTGGGTACAACCGCATTTTTCAGAGCACTGAGGACACTTTTTCGTACTTCTCTGTACATCCCAGGTATCGCCTGCCTAGTGAAGTGGAATCTCGATGGGATTTGGTACCGGGGACACAATACCTCCATCAACCGTCTAAATCCCACTCCATTGATGGCGGACACCGGACGCACGTCTAACACCAACAGAGCTGTTAAGGACGCAGTTATCCGCTTTGCCATAGGATGACTACTGTCGTACTTCATGCTCATGGCAAACGACTGTTGTACGGTCAATTGTTTAGTGAAAGACGTAGCGGTCTTACGACTTCCCCTCTGGGAAGATGACCGACTACCAGCAGCAACAGCAGCAGCGGCAGTAGTAGGCGTAGCGCTGCAGGATCCTCCGGAAGAATACCGGATTGAAGAGGACTCAGTCATGCCGGTGACATGGTCTGCAGGACTATCTCCAATCGAGATCGAGGAGGAAATTGATGAGGAGGGTGTTGCTGGTGTGGATACAACAGGACCAAGGGATTTAGGTGTCCCTGGACTGCTGACGGTCCTAGCCACAGTTCCTGAACTAAACACTGAATTATGAAGGTTCTTCAGGTGACGTATAAGGGAGGATGTCCCTAGGTGGCCTAGATCCTTACCCCTGCTTATTTGAGCTTTACATAAGGTACATATGGCAATACATTTGTTGTCTGGATTGGGATAGAAATAATTCCAGACCGAAGAGGTGGATTTCTTGGTCTTCTGGCCAGGCATGACGATGTGCTTTTGCATCCCATGGACAACAACTTTTTCCCCCCCTGGTGCCTCATTTAAGATAACCACATCAGCATCCTCCTCGTCAAGTCCCTCAGCGCCAGCTACATCAATATCCTCCACCTGGTGTACAATATTGACACCTTCATTATCCATATCTGTAACTGCACTGTGGGTGATCCTTCCAGCATATACAGAGGGCGTGCTGCAAATGGTGGAAGGAGCCACCTCTTCCCGTACAGTGATGGGAAGGTCAGGCTTCGCAACCACCAATACCCTTGGACTCGCCTTGGGGATTTGTGATGCCATCTCTTTAGAAGGCAGAGTTGTTTGCTGTGTTGTTGATGACAGCTTAACTCTCTTAAATTTTTTAGAGGGGGGGGAGGAGGAGGGCTTAGATCCTTGGGTGAAGCTGAACCACTAGTCATGAACACGGGCCAGGGCCTAAGCCGTTCCTTGCCACTCCGTGTCGTAAATGGCATATTGGCAATTTACGTTTCTCCTCAGATGATTTTAATTTTCTTTTTTTGCTAATTTTAGTGAACTTTGGCTTTTTGGATTTTACATGCCCTCTACTAGGAGATTGGGCATCGGCCTTGGCAGAAGACGTTGATGGCATTTCATTGTCTATGTCATGACTAGTGGCAGCAGCTTCAGCATTAGGAGGAAGTGGTTCTTGATCTTTCCCTACTTTATCCTCCAAATTTTTGTACTCCATTATATGCAGCACAAGAGAGCGTACACCTAAACCACACACACCCGGCAAAGGCTTTAAAAATTATATGCGGCACAGGACAGTACCACTGGACTGGAGTTATACAGCAGTACCAATGGACTTATATACTGCAGGAACAGTGAACGTAGTTATATTGCAGTACCAATGGACTTATATACTGCAGGAACAGTGAACGTAGTTATATTGCAGTACCAATGGACGTATATACTGCAGGAACAGTGAACGTGGATATATTGCAGTACCAATGGACTTATATACTGCAGGAACAGTGAACGTAGTTATATTGCAGTACCAATGGACTTGTATACTGCAGGAACAGTGAACATAGTTATATTGCAGTACCACTGGACTTACATACTGCAGGAACAGTGAACGTAGTTATATTGCAGTACCACTAGACTTATATACTGCAGGAACAGTGAACGTAGTTATATTGCAGTACCAATGGACTTATATACTGCAGGAACTGTGAACGTAGTTATATTGCAGTATCACTGGACTTATATACTGCAGGAACAGTGAACGTAGTTATATTGCAGTACCAATGGACTTATATACAGCAGGAACAGTGAACGTAGTTATATTGCAGTACCAATGGACTTATATACTGCAGGAACAGTGAACATAGTTATATTGCAGTACCAATGGACTTATATACTGCAGGAACAGTGAACGTAGTTATATTGCAGTACCAATGGACTTATATACTGCAGGAACAGTGAACGTAGTTATATTGCAGTACCAATTGACTTGTATACTGCAGGAACAGTGAACGTAGTCAGCACCACTGGACTCAGCAGGACAGAGCACAGGACACAGCACCACTGAACTCAGCAGGACAGAGCACAGGACACAGCACCACTGGACTCAGCAGGACACAGCACAGGACAGCACCACGAGAAAGAGCAGGACAGAGGACACCTAACACACCCTCCCTCTTCCCTGATCAATGCCCGAGTGAAGATGGCGGCGGCAAGCGGGGAATATAAAGAATCCGGATCTCGCGAGATCCGACAGCGGGATTAGGACATCAAAGCCTCGTTTTCATTGTGGCCATCGGCGGGAATACCCGAACAGTGCACTGCTCGGGCCTGTTCGGATTGTGATAATCCGAGCCCGCTCATCCCTGGATTTAATTTATTTAATCTAAAAAATGGTTCCAAGGCTTGGAAACAAAAATTAATAACAAGACATACGATATATTTTGCACAAATAAGTTTCAGAAAATAAAATAGGAAATTAAATCAGAATTACTACTTACTAGTTAAGGCCTGATGTGTGAGGGAACACAATTGAAGTAAAAAAAAAAAAAAAAGGAAATTGCTATGAAAATGCTAAAATCACATAATTCGGCTCTTTTTTTGGCCCTACATTATTATTAACCTCAATAACATTAATTTCCAGCCATTTTCAGTAAATTTTTGTCAAATGACTAAAACACTGCTACCCCTCCTATTTCTGTATGAGAAATGGCATTGACAATAGCACCGGAGACTAGAGAGTAATAAAAACACTGCTACCCCTGTTTCTGTGTGAGCAATGGCACTTGATCTCCTGGGGAGAGAGGTACTTATTGAATCCAAAACCTGTGAGATCCGACGACTCAACAATGTTTTGCCTCTCTTCAGATCCGAGGAAGCGGCTCGGCTCGGTACTCGGATCTGCGATGTTCGGGTGTGCTCAGATTTTGAAAACTGAGCCCAAGCATCTCTACCCCTGGCTAACATACTAAAACAAAACAAAGCAAAAATTAGCACAGTAACTTTCAGGCAGATATCAGTCAGTCTCTCACAGAGACTCTGCAGCCCCTGTCCCCAGGCAGTGAGAGACTGACTGAGCCGCTTTGCAGCCTTTTATTAGCACCACTCAGATGCAGCGGCGCACGGAGGATTGTCGGGGGGGGGGGGTTTACCCCCGCCGACCCAAAAAAAAAAAAAAAAAAAACCCGAGAGAGAGCTGCTGCACATGCGCAGCAGCTCCGTTTCGCCAGCGCTGTCCTATACAGCAGCTGCGGCGCTGTCTAAGAAGCATCTGCGGCGGTGCTGTATACAATACAGCACCGCCGCGGACGCTTCTTTGACAGTGCCGCTGCTGCTGTATAGGACAGTGCAGCTATAGTGGCCACTTAGTTAGCGCAGGGGGGGGGTTTCTAGAGACTCAGAAACCCCTCCTGCGTGCGCCACTGAGATGCTAATAAAACTCCTGATTACCAGCAGGATTACTGGTAACTTGGTAGACCTGGTTAATAGGCCTAATGAATGGAGCCCACCCTCTCTCTCCATCCATAAAGCCCAGGACCCTTTTCCGGCTTTTCAACAGGCCTATTGCCCTTCAGCAGTTCACAGACAATAACATTTTCCTGGGGTTTTAAAACAAGTAGGCTAGGTACCTAGATGAAATATACCTGCCATCATACAATAATCCAGTGACTTTGTCACAATAACTATTGACAAAAGTGTTTCTGTAGCCATAGTCATACTTACTTTTTCTTAATCTTCAACCTTGCAAATAGTATTTCAAACCCAGGAAGCACACATGTAATCCTTCTCTCTTCTATCTCTCATAATGAATACTAAGACATACACAGCACATCACACTTATATTTGTGCAACTGTGCCTCTATACAAAAATGCACACCAACATTGAGCATACTCACGGTCTTCTTATAGATTGAAACTGCCAAATTGTGGTTTTCAGGTGGCACTGCACTACAAATTTTTATCAATATTTTTCTCTGCAATCATGATTGTTTATGCTGTATTTCATATAATTCCTTACAGAAATGAAAAATCATTATTTTGAAGGTAAATTTTCTGGTTAACTTTTTAATAAATTGACTGTGCATATGCATTTGCACAGTGTGTCTTATTTGCTGTATACCTTCTCCTACATAAGGCAAGTGATATACCTGAAATTTCAGATTGGTGTTCCAGGTCATTTTATGTGGAACACTTTCATATAACTAGAGATGTGTACAGACACCCATGTTCTGGATTTGGTTCTAAAACTTTTTTGTGTCTTGGTTTTGGTTTTGGTTTTACCCAAAAAGTCTCAAAAGGTTTTGGTTTGGATCTGGATTTAATCAAAATTGTGAATGATAGGTAAAATCATGTGATTTTGAGCTGTTTTTGCTCCTACATGACTATATAAAAAAAATTAACATTCATTTAGAGTCTATTTTCTAATAATCTCTTCACTGCCACCCCACAATCGAAATGGTTTGAGAAAATTGCTCAAGCATATAAAGTGTGAAATTCTATCTCGTTACCACTTCTTGCTGAGTGTGATACATATGTACGACGACAGTAATATGATCAATATTTATATGGTCAACACCAAAATATAGACAGGGTTGGAAAGTCGATAATAATGACATCGACAACATTATAAAGTCGGTAAGTCAAATGTAGATAGTATTATTAGGTCGGCAATTCAAATATAGACAGTATTTTTAGGTTGACAATAATATCCATAACCCTAACCCCAGGCCTAGCCCATACCATATAATACTGTCTACATTTGAATTGTAGACCTAATAATCCTGTTGACATTTGAAATGTCGATGTTATGTTGTTGACTTTCTGAATATTCACCAAATGAATGGCTAGTTGTCACCCGCACACCTGAAATATGAGGATAAGTAGTAATGATGATAATTTAGACATAGAAATTGAGGAAGCTACTTTGGAACTTGCTAATGTGAAACAGGATGAGGGAGATAATTGTGGAACTGAAAATGTTACAATCGATTCTACTTGAACAAGATAATGAGGATAATCATGTACTTGTCCAAGTAAGTCAGTCACCAGTGGAAGGACCTCATGCCCATGATGTGTACATTATCAAACCTAGGCAAACGACCAAAAATCCACCTCTTACATGTAGAAATATTTGTATCCCAACCCAGGCAACATTTGTATAGGCATATGTAGCCTTTGTAATGCCACAAAAGGAAGATATAAGCACCTTATATATTATATATATATATATATATATATATATATATATATATATAAATATATATTATAATTGGTATTCACAATTAATAAATAGCCCTACTTCTTACACTCAGTAATAGCCCACAAACCATCCCAGCATTAATTAATTAATTAATGCAATCACACCACCTTAAATTAATACTCAATAGAATGTCCCATTATTAAATGAAATGGTCCCCATCATCAACTAAATTACCAACCACAAATAAATACATTTTTCCCACTTACTATTAAATGATTATCACCACACTTCATTAAATTAAGTCACCTTCCACCCCTCCTACAGTCAGACCCCATACTAACCTTTCTGGCTCTGCAGGTTTCAGTAGCAGACTCTCTTTATTTCCTTGGTGTCAGAACACAATTCTAGCAGGCTGATCTCTAAATAAACTCCAGCAAAATCACAGGTATTGCAATATAAATAGCCTCTTTCACCCTGTTCATCCATCTCCACGTTATTTTCTTAGCACAGGATTGCAGCCTACATCCTATCCACATGCTAAAATAGCAGACAGGAATAGGGGGAGGGCTATATATAGGAGACATTGACCTAAAACTTGCGCGATCCATCATCTTGACGGAAATTACATTTGCCTTGATTTCAGATCCGAGTCATGTTCCCGTTTGGATCCTCAAAATTTGGATCCAAACTGCTCCATCTTGATATTTAAACATCTTGAGCATAGGTAGGGGAATCTTGTCACCTGTTCTTCAGTTGTGAGTTAAACACACTTCCACCCACATTCCCACTCGTACACCGATATATCCAGTGTCGGACTAGGACATGAAGCGCCCACCGGGGATGCAATGGTAGGAGCCCACCAAAGTGGGTGTGGCCAGCCACCTGAGTGTATGACTAGTAGAGATGCTCACTGACCCCCGTGTTTTGGTTTTGGTTTTGGATCTGGATTATCGTCGTGTTTTGGTTTTGGTTTTGGTTTTGCCAAACCGCCATTGCGTGTTTTGGTTTTGGTTTTGGTTTTGTTTGGTTTTGTTTTGCTATTTTGTTCAAAAATCAATGTTTTTGGTCATAAAAGAACCAAATTTAGTGCTCCAGTTGTTTCTTGGATAAGAAATGTAGTTGTAAAGCTAATAAATTAGCAAAAAAACAGTTTAATTCCTGGTAGGCCTTCATTAATTCTACACACAAACTAGATTGTCTTCCTCTCCATCTATGCATATTGGCAATGCAGCCATCATCTTTGGATGTATATTACACCCTACACTTATAGTTAAATATGTAAAGAAATGGACAAAGGCAGTTTGGTTTCTGTCTCTATAGGCCCCCCTCCAGTTGTAGAAAATACCAAAAAATTCAGCCATTACAGACTGTACAATATTAATAGAAATGGACAAAGGCAGTTTGGTTTTTATCACTATAGACCCCCCTGCACTTGTAGAAAATACAAAAAAAATCAGCCGTTATAGACTGTACAATATTAATTGAAATGGACAAAGGCAGTTTGGTTTCTGTCTCTATAGGCCCCCCTCCACTTGTCGAAAAATACCAAAAAATTCAGCCGTTATAGACTGTACATTATTAACTGAAATGGAGAAAGCCAGTTTGGTTTCTGTCTCACTAGGCCCCCCTCCACTTGTATAAAATACCAAAAAATTCAGCCGTTATAGACTGTACAATATTAAGAGAAATGGACAAAGCCAGTTTGGGGTCACTCTGTGTATGACACCTTACCCTTAAGGAGAAATTGCCCAAACAGCAGCCTTTCAAGACGGTACGTGATATGGAAATGCCCCAAGTCCCTTTTCTCTTTGGAGGTAGATTGCACCCTACACTTAAATAGAAAGTTTTAAAAAGATGTTATCGTCATCATCTTCAGCTGCATCCTCACCCTCATCAGTGTGTACGTCATTATCACAGAATATCAATTCATACCCGTTTGAATCCGCCATTAGAGAACAGTTAGTGCTTGGATGTCTTGGATGGTGAAGGCCTTCCTCGTGGAAGATGTAGTTCATTTTATAAACATAATTTTCTCAACATTTTTGGGAAGTAACCTTCTACGGCGATTACTGACGAAGATCCCTGCTGTGCTGAACACTCAATCAGAGTACACACTTGAGGGTGGCCAGCTTAAGTATTGCAAAGCAAGTTTGTACATGGGTTTCCAAATTGCCTGCTTTTCTTGCCAGTAAGGAAAGGGACTGTCTGACATTTCCATATCAATTACCTCTTGAAAATAATCCTCCACCATCCTTTGCATGTTAATACTCATATTGGATGGAGTTATGGGCAAGGTCACACATTTTTTTGAAAAATCCTTCAAACCAGCCCAGATGTTAAACTGTTCTGGTCTGCCCTCTGCGTCTTCCCTGCTTCTTTTTTGAAAATTCTATTTTTTACGAGTAGCAGCTGCTTGAGAAACTTAATGAGGACACGTCGTCAAGCCAAGGCCCAGTTCAGCGGACAACTTGCTGAACAATAGCTCCTTGCAAAAGTTCACATCTCGTTCATTTTGAAAGCACAGTGGCCAAAACGTACTGATCGGAGTTCAAGATATTAATAACTCGAGAATAATTGTGAAGCGAATTAAGTACTTGATTGACAAGGCCAACATACTTTGCAGAATTGCCTGCTTTTATCTCCTCCTTCAGTTTCTCAAGCTGCTTTTCTAATTAAAGGAATGACTTGGCTCAAACTAGCAGAATCTGCACTTACTTCACACGTCACAACTTCAAATGGTTTCAGCACCTTGCACAGCCCTGAAAGGAATCCCCACTGTGCAAGAGTGAAATACATCCAGCTTCCTTTCCCAATGTCATGACTTGTGCAATACACTTGGATGGCTTTGCGCTGTTCCTCCATCCTCTGAAGAATGTACAGGGTGGAATTCCACCTAATTACCACCTCTTGCTTAAGTTGGTGGCAGGGCAAGATAACTGCTCTTGGAGCTGCTGCAATCTCCTACATGCTGTGGCAGACTGCCTGAAATGGCCTGAAATCTTACGGGCCACCAAAAGCATCTCCTGCACCTCACGGTTATTTCGTAGGAAGCTCTGCACCACCAAGTTGATGGTGTAGGCAAAACAGGGAATGTGATTTAAATCACCCAGTTGTAATGCTCGCACTATATTGTTGGCGTTATCAGAAATGACATATCCTGGGGAGAGTCCAAGTGGTATAAGCCATGTATCAATCACATCTCTCAGTTTGCGTAACAAATTGTCAGCTGTATGCCTGTTAGTGAAGCCGGTGGTACAAAGAGTAGCCTGCCTGTGACAAATGTTACGTAGTGGTGTACATGCTGCTGCTGTTCCTGCTGGTGAAGGTGAATGACCAACCCAGTGGGCTGTCACAGTCATATAGTCTTTGGTTTGCCCACTTCCACTTGCCCACAAATTTGTGGTTAAGTGGACAGTGGGCAGAATGGCATTTTTCAGCTCAATCTCTACATTTGTACACTCTTTTTGGTATAGTTGTGGAATAGCTTTACGGGAAAAATGGTGTCGTGATGGATTTCTGTAACGCGGACACAAAACCTCAATTAACTGTGAAAAACCAGCTGCGTTTATTGTGGCTATTGGACGCAGGTCTAACACTAACATGGCAGCCATGGTGTCTGTGTGACTGCTGTCATATTTGCTTCCCCTAGGAAATGATTGTTTCACAGTTAATTGTTGAAATGTAGGACTGCTCTTTTTCTTGGTCTTCTTCTGGGCTGATGATTAAACCCCAGCAGCAGCAACAGCAGCAGCAGTGGGACTAACGCTTTCTTCAGAGGAATCAATAATAGTGCAGGAGTCATCCAGCCTTAATAAGTGGGATACATGGCTAACTCCGAGCGCTACTGAGGATATTGATGAGGATGGTGTGGTGGGTATATTTTGTAACTGTCGTGATGTCGCTGACCGGAGGGTCCTAGCTGATGATGAAGTGCTTGTAATTTTTTTTAAGAGCTTTCAGCTTTTCCCAACACTTTGCCATGAACTCTCGTCAAATGGCGTAACATAGACGAAGGTTCCAAGATGGTTAAGGTCCCTCCCTCGACTGACTGTGGCTTGGCATACACTACAAATGGCTATACAATTGTTGTCTGGATTGGGGTAGAAGTAATTCCACACATAAGAAGTGGATTTTTTTGTGTTATGGCCAGGCATGACAATGGCCTTTTTCTTGTCACGTGCCAGAACTGCTGCCACTGGTGCAGGACTTACACAAACAACCTCATTCTCATCAACATCCTCATTAGCGCCCTCGTCGCCTACACAAATCTCCCCTCATCCTCTTCTATTTCCAAAGTGGCATCCTCAATTTGTGTATCACCGGCTACACTCAGGCTGTTCAGGCACACAGCAGCAGAACTGCTGAAAGGGCCCCTCTTTATGGGTACACTAACAGAATGCTCACGATTAGACATACCACTGTTGGATGGACTCTCCACAGGGATTGTTGTCATTTCTGATTCAGAGCATACATTACCTTATCCTCTAATGCCTTAGTGTTATCTTGCAGCTCGGCTTTGACGCGTAACAGTAGTTGTGCACCACTTGTAGACTCCAAATTACTTGGTCTTGCTTGGTCACGAGTGACCGTACAAGAAGAAGGCTCGATAACATTTTTGGATCTGCCACTAATAGAGAAAGGTGAATGCCTCATTCTCTCTTTGCCACTGCGTGTGTAGAATGGCATGTTGGCAATTTTTTTTTTATCGTCGTTTAACCTTTCCTCAGTTACACTTCTTTTTCGCATCAACATGGTAAATTTGTTTTTGGTGTGCGTGTTTTTTTGCCTGATTTCAAAACATTATGTAGTTTGACATCGCCTTTCCCAGATGACGTACTGGGAACACTAACATCAGGACTGGTGACAGAACCTGGTTGCTGATCCTGCTCATAAGTGGACTGCTTTGAATCCATTATAATGAGGCCAAAGCACTTGTAGTGCTAAAAATTGTTTTAGATACTGCTGACAAATATGACTTTTGACAACCAGAAAAATGACAGTAAAACACTGAGGAATATGGGACAGCCCAAAAGCACTTGGAGTGCTAAAAATTGTTTTAGATACTGCTGACAAATATGACTTTTGACAGCCAGAAAAATTACAATAAAACACTGGGGAATATGGGACAGCCCAAAAGCACTTGTAGTGCTAAAAATCGTTTTAGATACTGCTGACATATATGACTTTTGACAGCCAGAAAATTACAGTAAAACACTGGGGAATATGGGACACCCTAAAAGCACTTGTAGTGCTCAAAATTGTTTTAGATACTGCTGACATATATGACTTTTGACAGCCAGAAAAATTAGTGTAAAACACTGGGGAATATGGGACACCCCAAAAGCACTCGGAGTGCTAAAAATTGTTTTAGATACTGCTGACAAATATGACTTTTGACAACCAGAAAAATTACTGAAAAAGAATGGGGAATAAGGGACACCCCAAAAGCACTTGGAATGCCAAATATTTTTGTACCTACTGCTGACAAATATGACTTTTGACAGCCAGAAAAATTACAGTAAAACACTGGGGAATATGGGACACCCCAAAAGCACTTGGGGGGGTATTAAATTGTTAGCGTTAACGGGGAAAAATGAGCGCTCAAAAAATCTTAGCGTTAATACGGTAATTACTTGCGAAATTACAGCTCGCCTGAAATTCCGCGAGTAAACTACCGTATTAACGCTTTTCATGCGCAATATTACCGTATAAACGGTAATATTTTTTGAGCGCTCATTTTTTCCCGTTAACGCTAACAATTGAATACCCCCCTTGGAGTGCTAAATATTTGTTTTTTATATTGCTGACAAATATGACTTTTGACATCCAGAAAAATTACTGCAAAAGAATGGGGAATAAAGGACACCTCAAAAGCACTTGGAGTGCCAAATATTTTTGTACCTACTGCTGACAAATATGACTTTTGACAGCCAGAAAAATTACTGCAAAAGAATGGGGAATAAAGGACACCCCAAAAGTACTTCTATCCTCCTCTTACTGCTGTAACAAATAGAATTGTATAGAATAGAAACAATAATGTGTCCAATTATTGCTCTGTCCCTGCGGTGATATAGCCTGTGACCTAACCCTGCTCTCTCCCTCTGTCAAATGGCGATGGATTGCTGTGGAGGTGGGTATTTATGCTTTTCAAATCTCGTGAGAACCGAGCTCAGAAATACAAATACGTCACAATGACGTTTTGCCTCGATTTTGTTTCCGAATGGGCGGGAGAGTACCGAGCATGCTCGGCTCGGTACTCGGATAGGCTAAATTCGGATGGATGCGGATCTCAGGGAACCGAGCCCGCCCATCTCTAATGACTAGTGCCATATTTTAGCATATAAGAATGGAGTGTATATGGAGTGTATATAAAAAGTACACAGTCTGGGCCCCAGCCCCTAGATCGGGATAAAGGGAAAATCAAGACTGTCCCACCAGAATCAGAACAGTTGTCAGCTATCCTGATCTCTCCTAGCTGTTCTTTCAGCTTTTACTTTCTGGTGTCTTAAGCTCAGTAGTTGCTTGTCTAGGTCCTGGAATGTTGGGCCACATTTAGTGTAAGGGGTGTACAGAGGGAGAACCACAGGCAGTGTGAGCTGTGTAAAGAGGGAGAACTACAGGCAGTGTGAGCGGTGTACAGAGGGAGAACCACAGGCAGTGTGAGCGGTATACAGAGGGAGAACCACAGGCAGTGTGACCGGTGTACAGAAGGAGAACCACAGGCAGTGTGAGTAGTGTACAGAGGGAGAACCAGGCAGTGTGAGTGGTGTACAGAAAGAGAATCTCCATGTTCCAGAGGAAGACTCTTGGGCAGTGTACAGAGAGAGCATGATGGTCATTTGCAGCAGGCTCCTGCATGGCCCTGTGAGCATGGTTATGATGTAACCAGTGGTGCAGCTGGATTTAAAGGCCCTGGAAATGAAAGCCAGACAAGAAGTTCCTCTTATCAATAGTTAATATAAAAATTTGTAACTAGTATTACTTTTTGGAAAGTCTCCCTGATGGTTGTGGTCATAACATTACCTAAACTGATTTGTCTATCTGATGCTGACATTGTTTATATACTGATTATTCTCACAGACTTAACTTATAATGTATGAATTGTTGGTGATTGGATTTAGATTTATTCAAATATTCTCTTGCCTTGTCCTTTTTGATTTGATGACTTTCTCTGGCAATCCTACTACTCTGTACATTATCCAGACCCTGTTAGCCAAGAGTCTTCAGTAACCGTGGTCATTGCTTTCTGCAGGCTCTCTTGTATACACCTGTCAGTACATCCAAGCCTAAGTATGGAAGCTGCATAGTCTAATGTCCTGTCTACCGTCTCCCAATAAATCACAGCCCTTACACAATGAGCATGAGGGTTTGTGCTACTTCAGGATGAAGTGTAAGCTTTTCAGACTGTAGTTCCACTGCTACACCTAATGCTTCTACAGAGGCCTCAGCAGCACCTATTCAACTGCTGCCACTTGTTTTTCTGCGCCACAGCCTAAGTTACCTGGCTTGACAATCTTTCCGTGGACCACAGTGCATTAATTTGCAGTTGTAAGCTATTATTTTCCCTAAGCCCAAGACATATCCCATCAAACTAATTAAAGTGGGGGTTAATATTTATTTTCTTAAAAGTCCCCTCTTGCAAACTTTAATGCATTTCTAGATGCTGTATCTCTATCGTGTGATGAAGCAAGATGTTTTTCGACTGGCCCTCTCTCTATTTACACTTACCTTCGTTCATCCGGGACTGCACAAGCCGAGACTTCAGACTTCTTTTCTCCCCTTCTGCAGATATGCGCTGGTGCGTGATGAGCTGTGACGTGATGAAATCACTAAAAGAGAACAGGTGGGGATAATTTGGATCATTCCAATCTGCTGCGGCACAACAATAGCACGACCGGTCCCGTGGAAGGAACCAGTCTGTCCATCAACCAGAGTTAAGGAGGCAGGTCCATCTGGCATTGGGGCCCTCTGGGGATTTCCCCGGTGGACCAGTCTGACCCACACGGACACACATTAATACATTTCTCCTACACATTGACACACACTAATGCAGGTCTCACACACAAACTGCCTTACATTCACTCTCTCACAAACACTGGCACACACTAATGCAGGTTTCACACACACTGACACACACTAATGCAGGTCTCACACAAACTGAAACACACTAATGCAGGTCTCACACACTGGCACACACTAATGTAGGTCTCACACACTGGCACACACTAATGCAGGTCTCACACACAAACTGATTCACATTCTCTCTCTCATACACACACTGCCTTAAACTTACCTGCAGCGCCGCTTCCTCCAGCTTCCTCCATGGCAGTATGGGTAGGGGGCAAGACTGTGCTCTGATTGGCTGAGTGACTGAGTCAGCCAATCAGAGCTGCTCTTGCAGGGCACTTGCTTTGCACAGGCTAAAAAATGTATTTTATTGTCTACTACATCTGCACATTGTTAGATATATTATAAATATATATTATAAATAAATATATATATATTTTATATTAGACCAGAGGCAGAACAAGTGAACTGTGGGCCCCGGTGCATCTGCTGCACCAATGGTAGTTCCACCACAGATTAGAAATATATTTGTCAAAAATGACACATGCATCTTGGTACATTGTTACATGTATTATAAAGTGACAAAACTTTAGTAGACTGACTTTCTCCTGCATGCTCTTCAAATAAATGAGGCAAACATACATCATGTAGTGTAACTGTCAACAGACCAAATGTACTTATTTGATCTTCATTTAACAAGTAGCAGCTAAACTATGTTTAGTGCGCAGCAATATCAGGGTAAGATCATAACTCACATTCGTTTCCCAAATTCAGATTGTACATAATTGTAACTCATTTTTCTAATGTCCAGTTATCAATATAAATTCAAATTTGCAGTTGCAATTGCAGTGAACTGTGTCACTTACCCGTTAACAACCCTTTTGTTAAGGTTATCATCACCCAATTTTTTGGAGAATTTATAAAATTGTGCAGAAGCTCAAAATTGGTCGGAATTCAAGAAATAATTTTATTTTGCATATATCTTCCAGGGGCGCACGCAGGATTGTCAGGGGGGGGGGTTCAATATTCAATACAGCACCGCCGTGGACGCTTCTTTGACAGCGCCGCGGCTGCTGTATAGGACAGTGCCGATATGGTGGGCACTGAGTTAGCGCAGGGAGGGTTTCTGGAGACTCAGAAACCCCCCCTGTGTGCGCCACTGATCTTCTAATGAACTTAGTCACTATAGAAAACCTGCGATTAAAAGCCTATATATTCTTTCCATCAGAGGTACCTACACTGCTACACCTGCATTATACCTATTCTACTGCTGTCAAAACTGCATGTGTCTGAGACATTGAGCTTGCAGGCAGCTGTTTCAGTTGAGGGTACTATAAGTTAGGAGTTAAGCCTTCCATACTTAGCCCACACATCCAGACAAGTAGGGATACATATAGATCAAGAATAATTATGTAATAATGCTCCTTCGTTAACTGAAGATTTCTAATTAATAACATAAAACACATCAATAAACACACTAGTAGAACCAACATGGTTATCGCAATGTTTAGTGAAAAAATCCCATGTTTTCCATCACATGTAGAAAACACTAGGGGGTATATTTACTAAACTGCGGGTTTTAAAAAGTGGAGATGTTGCCTATAGCTACCAATAGGAGTCTAGCTTTCATTTATTTAGTGCATTCTACAAAATGACAGCTAGAATCTGATTGGTTGCTATAGGCAACATCTCCACTTTTTCAAACCCGCAGTTTAGTAAATATTCCCCCAGAACTTTCTACAGTATGTCAAGCAATACTCAGACTAGACTACTACAACTTCATTTATATATTGATTAGGATAATCTTACTGTTTTTTTTTGTTTTTTATAATGTGCTGCGGATGTGTACCTCCTGGCAACTGATCTATATATCCATTAAGTGCACTTGCATTCCAGGAAATATGTTTAGCTAGTGGGCCATAATTTGGTGGTTACCTCTTTAGAGTAGGAACAGAGACTGTCAGAAACAATAAACCTGGTTCTCTTTCAGGACCAGGGCAAATGCCTTTGTTGCAGACGGTGTGATTATTACAGTAAATTGGCGCAGTGCTCATTGACTCTTTATTCTGTTCTGTTCATATGAGAGATCTATAATGTATTTTTTTTTTTGCTTGCACTGGGCTGCTGGTTATCAACTGAGCCTGTATTTGGCTTAAAACCCCATTAATATTAAAACATTAAAGGGGTTTGAAGCATATTTATATAAATTTTTAGAATGTAATGTTAGAAATTCCATCTTTGTTTAACAAAATGTCATTAATTTTACATAAATAAGCTTACTCCAGATAGGTTTGCAGGATTTGAAAAGAAGTTTCAATAGCAATACAATTAGTTATTTGTGAACTTGAATAAAGGCTTTACTGATAGTCAGGAGATTTGCATGCACAGACAGATGATTAATGTCATTTACTGCAAATTACTGTATTTTATACATAGTAACATAGTTGATGAGGTTGAAAAAAGATAGCAGTCCATCCAGTATAACCTATTTTGGATCTCCTGCGATCCCTCTCTTATATTAGAAAATGATCCAGATGAAGCAACCACCAATCTGTTCATTCGGGAAAATCCCTCTTGACTCAATATTACTGTCTTAATTCTCCCTGGATCCACTACTGTCCTTCATTTTAATTAACAGTCGTAACCGTGGATACACTTTTCGGATGGAATTTTTGTCTAAACCTTTTTTAAACATATCAATTGAATCTGCCATCACAACCTTCCCTGACAAGGAATTCCATATCTTGACTGTCCTTATTGTAAAGAACCCCTTCCTTTGCTGGTTGTATTCTACTCAGTTTACATTTTGGCTTATCATGGGCGTGAGATATAATTACTGTCAGTTTGCTATTATATAATATGCTAGAGTTTCTGAAGCAAATTTAGCATTTTTAACAATTCAGTTTGTGTATGGAATATTTAAAAGTAGTTAAGTGCTTTAATTTTTTTTAATATCATAGGCCCTATGATTTGGCAGCTATATTTCCTGCTTTATGTGAGTGAGGAAGAAAGAACTCGCACTTCCCACAATGTGCGTGTGTGTGTGTGTGTGTGTGTGGCTGGTTTGTTGTGAAGTATCGTAAGACCTAAATGTAGAGGCAGGTGAGACTGCCCAGATACATACCAATACTTGCCTACTCTCCCGGAATTTCCTGAAGGCTCCCAAATTCCGGAAGAGTAGGCAAACCTCCTGGATCGTAAACAAAAGGAAATTCACTGCATTGACTATCGGGGGCGGAGCTTAATCGCATCATTTAGCCCCACCGCCACTATACAATGATTTGAATTCCGGCATTTTATAGTGAGGGTGGAGCTATGGTGACACAAGTATACCTCTCCTTGTATCACTCATTCTCTCAGAATGTCTGCTTTCTTTCTTAATCAACCCTTTAAAGTTTAACACACACTAGATGTCATTTAAGTGGATATCATCTGCTGTGCTGTGGAAAAGCAGCTTTTAATCTGCTGCGAAGGTGCCCCTGGTGGCCTGGTATGCAACCATATGTGGTTTTTTTTACCCCAGATAGCTGGTGGGTACAGGCAAATGAGACCAGATATACATGGAATACACAGGTGTTTAACACACTTTAACATGTAGATTTGGACACTAGTGTCATGCATGGTACAGAACAAATAATACTGGGAACCAGGCCATCTCAGTTCAAATGCAAAATATAAAACTTTATTACAACTCCTCTTCCTCCAGCACAATAAACTTAACAATTGCGATGAATCTGATTCATAAACACCAATCCCCTCTAGCGCATATCACAACAGTTACACTCATGTTTTCTCCAAATGCCTCTAGGACAATACTTTAGCCAATGTAACATGCTAAATGTTCCACACAGACTCTTTCTCCACCTGTACAGTTCTTCTTACAGTGATATTATATAGACAGTTGTCATACCAGTAGTACCACTGGGAGTAGTAGTTCCACACAGAACCCTTCCGACACAGCTAGCAGCTATCCCTTAAATCATGGACTCCTCAACTCCATCTAGCAACGCTGCCTATACACAGCAACTCTCACTCACAGTATAGGGGCACTTTTCATGGGGGCTTTCCTCCTGCTATTGCGGTGGTAATCATCCCTCATATCCAGAGACTCTTTTTCAGCCACACAGCTTCTGGTAGGGCTCTTCCCATAGTGAGAGTCATTCAGGCTCCCCCCATTACATCAATCCCAACTTCCAGGGACTCTCCTGCTGTAGATCCACACTACTCTACACAGCACTGTTTTCTCAAAGGGTTATCTCCCTCCAATTTCAGGACTTTACATGAGTACCTCTTCTTACTGCTCCTCACTACAGTACCTTATAAAACATCTCCCACATACTTGGGGACTTAATTTATGGGGCTTCTCAATCCCCCCTTTCTTCATGTAAAGTTCTTCCTGTGGCAGCCGCCAAGCACTCATTCTCTTCTGGAGGCTTCTTGATGTGTCCATGGGCATCCCTCTAGCTTCTCTCTCTCTTATGGGCCTTGTTCTAATATGGGGACTCTTTCCCCTAAACCAGGGTTTCCCAAACCCAGTCCTCAGGGCTCCCCAACAGTGCAGGTTTTCTGGATCCCATGTGACATAATTAGGACCACCTGTGGATATGTTACTGTGTGTCAGTCAGTAATGAAAACACCTGTGTTCCAGCAAGGAGATTTGGAAAACCTGCACTGTTGGGGAGCCTGAGGACTTTGGGAAACCCTACCCTAAACACTTATTTGGCCCTAGTGGCCTTTTCTTGGGTACCCCTGGTGATGGGGATTCCCAAGCTACCTCACTCTTCTAGGGCTTAATCTAATCTTGCTGCCTCGAATCATCTGCCACGAACCCCCTTCACTGGGCCATGGCTTCAATATGACGCCTCTCTAACTAATCGTGGAGAAACCAGAGTCCTTATAGACTGCACATATGATATTTCATTTTGCGGAGTAATAACTGAAGGACAAAGAAATGTGAAAGTGGGCATTTCTATTATACAGAAAGACTTAATTTTTGTGCCAGCTCAGAGCTGGTAGTCTTTAGGTGTCATCTATCATCATCCAACAATGTGCCCTCTGAAAAATTACCGCACCTAAGACTACCTTCCTAATATTGCTTACTTAAAAAGCATTAAAAGTATTTTCTGCATATTATGGAGTTGTAAGACTAAAGAGACCTATTAATGTAAATTGTTTTCCTAGCTACATTGTTGTATTGACAATTACTTGATTGACTTCAATGACAGCTCTTTTCCCATTAACTTAAATTACAACAATTTCAAAATATAAAGTAGTGGATCCATTGATTTTAATGAAAGTAGTTTCCCAATGGAAAGTGATGATAATGGCCTGAATAAGTAAGATACTTCCAGGAAAAAGAAGTCGAAAAAGCAGTTTTAATAATACAATGATGCTTTGGAAATAGGTTTAAAAAAGAGTGAACTGTATCTGAAGACTTTCTTAAAATTCTTGGCTAGAATTGATTTTGATGGTGGTATTTGAGTAACAGCAACAAACAGCAGTACACCTGGGGATGTTTGGAAAGTACACTATAATGCACTTAATAGGCAAGTAATATTGATATGCTTTCCTGTTGTGCAAAGTATGTGGAAGCACCATTTCAATCCATTTTACATATGCCCCAAGTGTATTTTAGCTTTTTATTTTATTTAAAATTGGAATGGCAGTAGTGGTGGCAGTAGTGAAGGTGGGCACACAATTGTCATCTTTGTCTTGACCTAGCACTGCTTATATACAAACCGCAGGAGAATTGTGTTACAGTCATTGATACCTGAATGTACAATTTTTAATTTTACAACTGGAATAACATAACACTGACAGTAATTTATACACCCCTTTTGAAATCCTAGTATAAATTGATACGATTTGCATAATTTTGTCTAATGTACTTTCTGTAGATCACACTGTTTCAGTTCTCATTTTTCACTTTTGTACCAAGCGTTACGTTTTTGAATTAATTTCTATTTTGTACAGTAGGTTTCTGCTATTTTGTTTATGTGAAAATTGAGCATAGTTATTAGGACCCATTACACGATAATCTACCTGTTTAAAAAGCACATGAATATAGCCTACAAAAACAAATATCATGAAGAATGCACAATAAACTACAACCTTAATTTTTTTAAAATTAAATGGGAAGACCGATTGGATTCTTAAAAGCCCTATAACATTATTTTGTTCTTTATAGTATATTATTTTCCCCTATATTTGCCAGTTTTTATGGTGCATAAGCAGCTTGCTTTTCCTCTGTGTACTGTAATATAATAAAAATGTTGGTATTTTCTATGTAAAATTACATTTTTTTAACATAATGGATTAACTGAGAATGATGAATCATTTCTTTTTATTGTATAACTGCAGAAGAAAATACTTTAAAATTCACTATAATGCAGCATTAAACTCTGTTAATCAGCAAAGTGCTTTCCGGTACACTGCAAGCTAATTGCTTCTATACAATATGACAGACTATCAAATGATCTAAGGCTGTGTAATGAAATTACTCACCTGTTGTCCACACAGTTAATTTATTCTGCTATCATAAAAAAACATGCATGCTTCTGTAAGGGCCAGATACATTATTTAGGTATTATTTGTATACCAGAAACTAAATGAACCATTCTGGGACATTTAATTTGAATGATATCCACTCTTACAGGCTTCTGGATGGTTGAATGTCATGAGTATGACAAAGACACATCATAAAATTCCATTAAAGCCCTCACAATTATAGGGAAAACATTACTGTTGATGGGTGATCCTCAGAGCTGAAAAAGAGATGTGTGCCAAGCCGTTGGAGGTAATCATAATTTATCCATTACAAAGCAAGTAGGTGATTGCTCCTCAAACCAAGTGTATTTTTTCTTGGTTGATTATGTTATCCATTTAGCATTGGGATGCTTTCAAACTGAGTGAAGTCATCATATCCTACCAAATGTCCTGCTCTTGGGTTGGGGAAGTCCTGATTTTTAGCAGGCATGATCCCTTGGGGGCCCAGCTGTGGCAAATCATGCAGAGCCAGAACGCGCTTGGTGCCCAATCCACAACCTCAGATGAGCCACATTGCAGGCTGGGCAAAATGACTGCCTATACCAGTAGCTTCCTAATGATCTGTGGAATCATACCCCTCCTTGTCTCCTTGTCATTATGGCCATTATAGAACAAGTGTCATTAATAAGGTTTGCAGATACACAGGATTATTGGGCCATGGACAAGGTTTGCAGAAACACAAGATAACCAGGTCAGGAGCAGAGTTAGCAGATATAAGATCACCATACCAGGAACAATGTAACAAGGTTAACAGATATTCAGGATCTCAGGAACTGAACTCAGCAACAAGGCACCATAAATGATCTTACTCAGTCTGGCCCAGATTACTGGAGAGTCAGGATTATGAAGCCAGAGATATAGATCAACAACTACTGGAGAATGAGATTTATCATTCCCTTGTTGGAATTATACAAGTCCCACAGAAAACGGGACTCTGAGTACTGACAGCTGTATTTGCCCACTTCTCAATTATAAGTTTGTTGGTACTGCTCTCAAGCTCACCAAATATTCTTACAATTCAGTAAGATAAAATCATTTGCTTCCAGTCTCTCTCAAGTACAGAGACTAAGTAATCCTGGGCATGCACGTGAGCACCATATTAACTCAGCTTGTATATCATCACCATCATCATCTCCATTTATTTATATAGCGCAACTAATTCTGCAGCGCTGTACAGAGAACTCACTCACATCAGTCCCTGCCCCATTGGGCTTACAGTCTAAATTCCCTAACACACACAGACAGACAGAGACATACTAGGGTCAATTTTGTTAGCAGCCAATTAACCTACCAGTATGTTTTTGGAGTGTGTGAGGAAACCAGAGCACCCAGAGGAAAGCCACACAATCACCGGGAGAAGATATAAACTCCTCACATATTACAAACTAGGAACTACATTTATACAGATTTCCCAAATCAAGTGGAACTTTGATTTGGACCTCTGGTAGTATCAATGTTATCCACTCCAGCTTTCCTTCACACACTGTTTATTCTTATGCGCTTTCATTCACTTACTATAAACCAAATAATGGGCTTTTGTTCTTCTTTTCATTCATGACTCCTGGTTGCCACAGTGTTGGCAGTTCCCAGGAATGAACCAATTGGCTGGGGTAGCTATGAGAGACACACCATATTCAGCCAAGCTGCTTAGTCTGGAGAGAAATGGTAGGGAGGTACAAGCTGATGTCAAATTATTGTAGAAGGTAGAATAGTGATGGACAAAGCCACAGTCAAGTGATTAGAGACTAGCTAGATTACTGTTTTTAGCAGAGGGCTGATAACTGGAATTGAGAGACAATGATTGTAGCTGTCATTGTGAACTGTTTTCTGACAGCTGTCATCTGGGGCTAGTGTGAATCCTTACATTGGTCAGGTGTTATTATTAGAAGGTGGAGACTAAGGGAATTTTACTCACGGCTCCCAATGTGCCAGATAATTACACGTTTTACTTTTGAGCTAGTTATTTATAAACAATAATGCAAATACATTTTCTGCTTCCAATGGAATTTACATCAAGCTTTTTTCCTGTTTTCCATTTTGCTTTTCATGCAGAACTTCTTGTATTGAGTTATCTGTCATGTAAACAAATTCCATATTTAGAAACAAAGCAGAATCTTCCTGTAGTTTAATATATTTTGTCTAAACACCGAAAACAGCAGATGTGTCTTATCAGGAGTAAAAGACTTACACAGTCTTTCTGCTACTTTCACCTTACATTGTTTAGCTGCAGCTGCAAATAATTCCTTTTTGTTTGCAAATAAGATGCCCAGCAGATGCTGGGGGTTGTGCAAAGTCAAATCACTTTGTGTAGAGATTCCTTAAAATCTGAGATATAAACTCTCATTAGTACCTTAATGATGTCCCATTATTTGTACTAGAAATTTACATACCTTTTCCATCTAAGGGCTTTGATGAAAAGACTGGGTACATGGCATTCAATTGGAAAAATATGTAAAAGTAAAAATGTTTGCTATATTTATTAAAATGTTTCACTTAGATGAACTAATGCCTCACAATATTATCCATTGGAAACATATTAGAATGCACCCCTATCCCAACATGCCCAATCCACATATACCACACCACTTTTTCATATTGGGCCATAACCCTTTATTGCCAACTTTTTTGTGCTCAGGAAATCTGATCTGTAGCGATATGATTCACTGGTAACATCGTCCCTGTGCCTCTGGCATTGAGACAGTGGAGCAATTTAGAAATAAAGGGAGAGTAATAAATGCATTGTTAAATATAGTAGTGTACGGAAAATATTTTGATGTTCTGAATGCAGTTTGGTTATGATGATAGATCTGTCCTTAATTCTAATGGCAAAGTTAAACTTCAGATTTCCAAACATTTGCAATTAAAAAAAGCACCCTGTTGTGTTCATGTTTTGTTAATCAATTTGGGGGGGGGATTATGGCATAAGCTGTTTTTGTACTTTATAATCTTGGAGGAGATGTGCCTTGTTATACGATATACTTTGACCTTGTACTAACAAACTAGGGCACCTGGTTCTCATTAAATCAGACTGCAGAATATTTTAGTACATATATGAAGGTAGGCATCCTGCTGAAAAGTGTTATTTGCTGTTTTACACTCTTGAAAAAGTCACCAGTCCATTACAGAACAAAGAGCTGATGTACGCTTGGCTGCTCGTTTTGTGCATTTCTACGTACTCGGCTCCTACATTATAAATAAGACTTCTGGCATATGTTCTAGTAAGTCTCTTTAATATTTGGAAGAGATGCAAGGAACATCGGTCAAGTTGCTTTCAAAAAAAGTTCAACTTTCCTGTTTCCTCTAAGCACATTATCAGTAATATCTATTGGTTGTATATTATTATTTATACACAGATGGCAGCTCATTACTGCCTTCTATAAACCACAGTAGAGCAATTTGCAGTGAACGGAGAAATGCATTTTTATTAACTGACTTATTTTCTATTGCTGCCAAAGGAAAACATGAGTAGATATTAGAGGAAGAAAAATGTAGAGGACTCCTCCAATTAAGAGAAATGTGCATTTAGCATAGTAATCAACAAACTTTTAAATAAATGAAGTTTTGTTAAATAATACTCCAGGTGCCTGCTGTATAGAGCAGGGCCTAATGAAATCAGTGAAGCACTGCTTTCAGACACACTAATATAGCTATTCTAACGATAATCTCTGTGGGTGATGTGAGATAGAAGATGAATGCTAATGAATGAAACAAATACAGTTTCTTATTTGTGGTTGTTCTTGCATTCTGCTTCTAATGGAGATGTGAAGTTTGTTTTCAATCCAATAAAAAATGTATATTCATTTCATAGGAAGTGTTATGGTGCAAAACTTTGACATTAATCTTTAATATAAAACAACAGAATTAAATAACATTTTCTCTGATGTAAACATGGCAAATTAAAGCTTCAGTTTTTCGCTATGTATAATGCCTTGTTTACTTTTAATAGCATTATGATGGCTGAAAGTGACATTACTGGTAACAGAATGGATATAAAGTTGTATGATGTCATTACTGGTACCTGATAAGATAGACCTCATGGTCTACGGCAATGAAATTGGATAGAAAGTTGTATAATGTCATTACTGGTACCTGATAGGGCAGAAGCCATGCCTTACTGGCAATATAGTTAGAAAGATGTACATTGCCATTACTGGTACTTGATAAGGTAGACATCGTGTCCTACTGACAATAAAGATGGATGGGAAGCTGAGTAATGTCAATACCAGATAGGCTAGAGCCTGTTATGGTCACCAGTGCGGCATAAACTTGTAGAACAAGCGGGTGAGGTCTTTGCTTTTAGCAGCCGCCTTTCCCTTAGAGACTGGTATGCTCACAGGTACTCGGATGCCCCCAGGACTTAAGCTCAAAGTAGTACAAGTTTATACTCACACGGCAGTGCACAGGTACAGGAGGTAATGCACATAGTGGAACAGGCCAGAGATCTGCGGACTGGACAGAGCACCGGTGGAGATGTCAGAAACCAGCAGGGTCAGGGTCACAAGCACAGGTTCAGCGTCCGGGTTCAGTTAGAAGATCAGGGTCACAGGTAATGGTTCAGAATCCGGGTACAGGCAGAAGATCAGGGTCACAGGCAATGGTTCAGAATCCAGGAACAGGCAGAGGTCATACACCAGAAAGCAATTCAAGGGTTAAACAGCAACACAGCACTGAAGCAGGCAGCAATACTGAAAACAGAACGCTATAACCGGCAATGAGGCTTTGTTACGAGCTTCCTGTGCTCTCTGGTGTCTCAGCCGTCACCTTGACGACCGGGACGTCATTTCCACTGAGGTCCCGACCATTGCCAAGGCAACAGTCGGATGCTTACCCCTGTAGCGCCACGTCCCGGCAACAGAGGACAGCCGGGCACGTGCGCAAATCTAGGCTTTCTGGGGTAATTTATTAATTAGCAGGGGGCTGTGCGTGACGGCAGAGCTAAGCTCTGATTGGCTGGCAGTAGTACTTAAGGCAGTGAGGACTGAGCCTCACTGCCGATTATAGCTTGCTGTTCCAGTTTGCTGACTTGCTCCTGGTTCCCTGTTGCTGTCCTGTGGATACTTTGTTTGGATCTCCCGTGTATGACCCCCTGCTTGGATTTTGACTCTGCCTGTTTCCTTGTGACCCTGACCCTTCTGACCTGTACTTTGGACCCTGCTACCTTGCCCATGACCCTGACCTCTGGCGTGTTAACTGACTACCCTGCTTGCTTGTGACCCTTGACCTTGGCTATCGTTTGACTACCTGCTGCATTCTACCTGTCTCCTGGCCTGCTGCTGTGGTCCTGCATTACCAACCCACACTACATCTGGAGTTAAGTCTTGTGGGCATCTGAGTACCGGTGAGCGCGTCTAGCTCTAAGGGAAAGGCGGCTGCTAAAGGTGAAAACCTCCGTCATCTAGTTCTGTGGGTTGGTGATCAGGCCCAGCAGCCTAACAGAAATATTGTAATTTTTTGAAATCCATTTTCAGTTTGCTGCCCCTCAAAACTTGCTGCCCCAGGTTGCCCTACTATACACTGCAGCAACTCATAGCTACCACTCCGATATTTAATTTGAAAAGTTAAATTAATGAAAGCAGTCTTATGGCTGGGTGTTTTGGGTTACAAAACATTTGAGTCTAGAAACCAGTTCCAAGTTCTGGAACTGGAGTAGATTGTTTTGCACTCTAGAGCCAGAGTGGAGCTGGGGCTTTCATACTGGAGCTGTAACAGTTGAAATCCAACTGTCCAAATGGAGCAGGGTTCTGGAACATGGAGCTGGAGCTTCCCTTATGTAGCTGCTCCTCTTTTTGCTGGCTTATTATTTGAAATTAAAGGGTTAATACTGGGATTCTGGAGCAACCTGGAACTGTAGCTGAGAATTTGTTTTTAGTCTGAAGGCAGCCTGAAGTCAGAGGTAGGCTAATGGAACCAGTCAAGGTCCATAACTGACAAGTTTGGATCACAGCCAGCATTAATTGCCATTACATTACACAATTATTGTCAGAGGTGAAAGGATAACATGCAAATGGTATAATAAAAAATAATGTGGAGGATTAAGGACTTTCTTAGGTATTTGTTAATGATACGGGTGTCAGCCATATGGACTCTGTTCACTTGTCATTTTGTTATTGATTCAGAGATTGAGCTCCTCCACTGTTGCTCTTCAGTATTCTCCCAAAAATCCCACCCAGCAACAGGTAAATCTGATATAATGAAACATTAAAATGGGTCCCTTCAAAAATTAATTGGCTCTAAAACCTTACTTTTAGGCAATTTTGTAAACTTGTGCAAGGTTGGAAATTTGTTTTACTATGAAACACATGAAAAAATCCAGTGCCTTTTCCTTTATTAGAAGTAACTATATTGTTGTCAATTTAACCTTGCGGTAAAATTATTTTTAATTTTGAGAATATGAAAGTGTAGCACACACAGGAGATGTCTCAGTATTTCATATGTGAGAAGTTGAAATATTTAATCAATCAATCACAGTTTTTGAGGGTTTTTTTGCACTGTACATGCTTTTACAGGAAAATCTGTCTTTTCATTTTTTACTATCTTTTTATAATAGTTTGATGAAAACTCATTATTTCTTCTTTTCCTTAGCTGTTAAAAGTTAAAGGCAATTTACTCTTCTTTGCTTATCGCTTTGTGTGCTTTTGGTGTACGGAAGTCTCCCTAATGGACTCATCAAGCTGGCAAGATGTTGCCTTTATAATGATGATGCTGAGGGGATTCAGTTTTCACGCTGCTCGGGTTCTTAGAATGATGAAAGTTACTTAAGAGAAATTTGCTACCACCTGGAGACTTAATCATGAAGGTTTTCCTAGTACGCTCTCACACCTTTCTGATGTGTCAAAAGCAATGACAATGTTTACCCATTTTACTCCATTTTTCATCTAAGGTTCTCTTGTAAAATGTTTTAAAATAAGTACTGTCATTTTCTAGCAGGTGATGTCTATTTTTTAATATATAAAATTATATTTACTGTAATATTTAGGACTTGCTTTTACTGAATTTGCAGTGATGGTGTAAGCTACAGGGCAAAACAGGGTCATGTCTAGATGGGGGCCCAGAATGAAATGCCTGGATGTAATGATACCAAGAAAACACTACCATCAATGTACTCATGTAAATGGCATGGTCTTATTTAGACTTTAAATCATTTTAATTGAATATTCCAAAATTCTGTATAGAGTATTGGAAGGTGATTATTCTAGATTGTGATTATATACAGTTTAAGCAAAGTGTTAGGTACACAGATGGTAATATCACATTGTGGACATATATTGACTTCCCTCAGAAGGAAATCTTACTCTATCATAGAATTATATACAAATATAACAAACGGTCAGGGCATAAATAAAAATACTGCTGTCTGATAGGTTAAAATTCTATACGTTTCATAATAATACAGCCAAATGGAGACATTGCTCCATTTCACTCATAATTTTAGTGTTGCGTTAGGGTTCACACCATTGAAGGGAATAGTCTTGAACTAACTTACCAATTGGGTTTGATGAAGCTTAGTGACTCACACCATGACAATCTATCTCTTTTTTATTTAAGACATTCCATTGACAGAGCTAGAGTCACATAGGGCCTGAGTCATTAAGGAAAGTAAGGCAAAAAAGGAGTAAATGTTCAATAGAAGAGGTGCAAATTAGTTTTTGATTTTGCACATAACGAAAATACTGGCTGTTTTTCATCTAGCACACTTAATAGTTTTATTTTTATTCTGAAATTTAAAGTTGATCTCAGATATGCCCGATCCCAACTATAAATCTGTCCCCACATTTTAAATTTACCTCCCGCTCTAATGCACCAGGTGCAAAGTTACTCCTTTTTTATGCTTTTCTCTTCTTAATGACTCAGGCCCATAAAGCTTAACAATACAGTCACTCACTACTTTTGCCTGAGTGTAAGTGGCTATGTCTTGTTATCTAGATAATAATGCACTTATGGGGCTATTTATAACTAGTTATATTTTTTTATTAGCATAACCTATCATCACTTTTCACAGTAATAAGGGATTTTTCAGACCTATTTATTGTGATACTGGAACAGTGCATCGGATTGGCTGCCCCGGTTATGACAGTATGAACACAGAGTTCTATCACTGCTTACTTATCGCAGAAGTGAAAGAATGAACTTCCAGTTTCTAACCCAGTGTCTTTACTACACATGTGCTATCATAGGTCATGGACAGTTTAGTTAGAGAGGGAGAGGAGGAGCCTCCAGGTTGCGAAGGAAGGATCAGAAGACCCCTCTCCGGCAATACTTTAGTCATAGGAAACACTTGTTAATGTGCATGGTGTGCCATTAGCAAATAGGGACAAGCTCCAAAAAGTAGCTTAAATAAATGAAAAAGGTCATCTTTGCAGTCCCCATCAAGACTAATGAAGACTGTCATATTGTGTGGTAGTTTGCTTAATGCTGGAATTATCTCTGATATCTCCTGTGTTAAGCTAATGATAAATAGCCCCATAACTTAATTTTGCCAAATCCATGTGGAAACAGATACTGGCCACTTACATACATCTAACACTTTGGCCAGACTCCGTGTATTTTTTTCAACATACAGAAAAGTCTTGTCCAATCTTCTTGGTGGTCTGAGTCAGAATTGTGGGATGGTTAGTGTGTCACATGCGTTGTAAGCACTGTGGCTGTTCTGTCAGCATAACACCTTCACAAATTAAGTCTTCCAATCTCTACCACCTGGATGGGTGCCTGGATCGGTTGTAATCATATTAACGATAAAAAAAATTCCAACAGCCTTTACCCCTACAAAGAAACCCTGAATTGTAACAAAAACGAATACAATAAAAAGACACATACGTGAAAACCGAAGTTTCAGATTTATGATGCAAGTGGCATACTGACAGGCAGTGATTCTGAAGACACAGGTCTCCGGCTCTTCAATTTCACGTCAGCGCGACTTAGATGAATGTTAATTTAAAATGCCAATGTCTGGAGTCCACGGGTTAAGTCTTTAAACACTTAACCTGCGGGGTGCAGACATTGCCGCTGTGTCTTTGGAATCACTGCCTGTCAGCATGCCGCTTGCAAATTATAGGACCACCAGACAAAGAAAACAAATAACATAATAAATAGCATTAATAAACAAACTTCAAATGTATCTACTAATAGTTCAATTACTGCCGCCTACAGACTTTGGGTACATTGCAGCCACTATAGGAGGCAGAAAGGTTACCAAGTTTAATGAAAGTGGGAGGAAGATATCAGTGTTTGTCTGCATGGGGGAGCAACAACTGTAAAAGATGTGCTTATCAACAGTTGTCAGGTACCATCAATCATAAGGATGTATTTCATAATTGTATTTGCATTGATTATGCCATCTCCCTTGGCTCATTTTTATTCTATTCTTCTTCTTCTTTATTTATTTATTAGGTGCCACAGATTTTGTAGCGCCGGGAAAGAGGCAAGTAACAAATAGAAGAGGTAATACAGATAAATAGCACAGATCAGTGTGAGTAATGCTATGGATACTCACATGGAGTGCAGGAAAATACATGACAGAGAGAAGAGCAAAGGGCCAAGGACAAAACCTTCTAGGACTCCAATAGAAAGGGAAAGGGGAGGGCAGAGTCAGAAGCAGAGGTGCTAAAAGAGAAGCCAGAGAAGGAGGAGTCAAATCAGGAAAAAGCTGTTTCTTGAAGACCTAGGCAGTTAAGGGTGATAAGGAGAAGAGATTGTCAAAAGCAGCAGAGAGGTGTACGAGAATGGAGAAGTGAACTTTGGACTTAGCTTAACTTAGTAAGTTGTTTGTTACTTTAGTGAGGGCAGTTTCAGTTGAGTGAAGGGGAAGGAAGGTAGACTGGAGAGGGTCAAGAAGAGAGTGGGAAGAGAGTATCCAACAATGGTTCCATGTAGTTCTCTGTGGTTTTAATTTGTGGCAAGATGTTTCCTGAGAAGTTCTATTGACACTAGTGTATTATTATTATTATTATTATTATTATTATTATTGATGTAGGTTTGTAAGCCACCACAGTAGAGAAAACAGAACATACATAAAACAGGGACAAATAAGGTAGACAAAATAAATACAGACATGGAAATAAATGTTTGGAAGGGCTCTGTATATGACAGAGCTTACATTCTATTTTGAAGAGGGCACATCTGAAACAAAGTAGCAAGTGTCGCTCATATAACATAAAACAAAGTTTAAAAAAGTAAAAGTAGAAAATTGATTTTGGAAATCTCTGAAAAATAAACTCATTGTCACTGACATAAAAATAAGTTCAAAATGAGTTAAAAAAAAACAAAAAATATTTTATTTATTTCCAAGCATTGAAATGAATGGGCCCACTCAATTCACTGTTATGTGCACTAAAAATTTTACTTAAATGAATGAGCACATTGAAATGAATGAGATAAGTTCTGTCTATATATTAATTTTCATTAATAGCCAAACCAGCTAGTTGTAAAATAGTAAGAAGCACTATGATTATGCTGAATATTAAAAGCTTCCATGGAATTTATTTTAATATTTTTCAATATGCAGCATAATCAAAGTGTTAAATGAATGAATCACTTAATTATCACTTAATCTCTATTGATGCAGGCGAAACAATTAATACTGCTGGCTCGTTCTGGGGACATGAAAAAAAAATAATTTAATTCACATGATGGCTCGAGACGGGTTTGCAAATGTCAGACTAATTTATTACTTGCCCATTTGGCTAGTAATGGAAAACTTCTTAGACATACAAAGTGATCCCATTTATTTAAATGGGGTGGAAACACCAGTCAAATAATTGGACCCATTAAAATGAATGCGCAAGTTCAAAGATTTTTAAGCATGGATGGTAAATTCACATTTTTATATTGATGACAATCTCTAAAAAATTTTGCTTCTTTACCATTTTCTCTTTTGGTGATTTATAGCAATTTAGACACATGCATCACTCACATAGACTATTTACATTTTTCATTGCTCATAATAATAAATAATCCCTAAATTGCACACAGACAATGTCGCTGTCAATTCTAAAAGCCAGATGTATAGTCAGCCTATTAACAAACAGCTCATCACATTAGCCATGGAAAAGGCTAATTAAAAGCATTAGATTGTGAATTCATATTGATTTAATTGTAAACCACGCAAACACCAAAAATTGGGCAAACAGGTGCAGGATGCAATAATCTCTGTAAACCATTATCCATGCGAAAGTAGTTAGCTTTTCAAACCAAGACAAATGCAATGGGTCTTTATTATCAATGTTTTGTGACATATTTTTAGCAATATTCCCAATTTTCATGTATACTGCTTACAATAGGATTCTTTCATTCAGATTAGGGATGCTCAGGCTCAGTTTTTTTGAAAACCGAGCCCCCCCGAACTTCACAAATCTGAGTACCAAGCCAAGTCGGCTTTGGTACTTTCCAGCGCTCTCGTCATTGGCGCATTGTCTGATCTTGCGAGTTTTGGATTCCATAAGTACCTCCATCCATGGAGATCCGGCGCCATTTCTCAGACAGACACAGGGGTTGTGGCAGCGTTCTTGGCAGTCTCCAGTGCCATTGATCAGTATCATTGCTCACACAGAAGCAGGAGGGGTGGCAGTGATCTTACCAGTCTCCAGTGCCATTGCTGTGTGTAATTGTTTACACAGAAACAGAAGTGGTGGCAGTGTTCTTATCAGTCTGCAGTGACATTGCTCCGTGCCATTGCTAACACAGAAACAGGAGTAGCAGACAGTGTTCTTGTCACTCCCTAGTCTCCAGTGACATTGCTCTGTGCCATTGCTTACAGTGAAACAGCATGGGTAGCAGTGTTCTTGTCACTCTCCAGCCTCAGTGCAGTTGTTCATTGCCATTGCTCTCACAGAAACAGAAGGGGTGGCAGTGTTCTTGTCACTTTCCAATCTCCAGTGACATAGCTCATTGCCATTGCTCACACAGAATCATAAGGGGTGGCAGTATTGTTGTCAGTCTCCAACGCCATAGCTCAGCGCCATCGATATGGTGGCAACCAGCTGCTGGAACCAGTCATGATGATACTAGTCCTTCTACGTCATCTACTAAAGGCATAGTAGGTTTAAGTCAGGAAAGCTGAAATCCAAAAAAACAAGCTTTTACATTGGTAAAGAAAAAACACCTCACTAATAAATGGAAAGTTTACTGTATAAAAACATAAAATTGCCAACATGCCATTCAACCCAAAATATTAACAAGCATACCAGCATCAGCTAGCTCCCTTTTCTCAGCTAGATCCCAGCACCTGCACTCTACACTGTCATAATCCTCACCGTTATCCTCACCCTCACTGTGTACATTATCCTCACACAATATTAATTCATCCCCGTTGCAATCCACCATTACAGAAGTCTATGTACTTTGAAGTAATTGCCAGCAATGGCCTTCCTCGTGGAATTTGTAGTTGATTTAATGGCAGAGCTGTAACGATTTTTGGCCAATTCCTTTAGACCAGACCAGGTTTCAAAATGTTGTGCCTACTCATCTGCATCACCACTAGGTGTCTTGGGAAAGCAAAGTTTTTTCCTAGCAGAAGTTGCCAGAGAAACTGAAGGAGGAAACGTCACCGTGTTATGTACCACTTGAGTTGTCAGCTTGCTGAGCAGGAGCTCATTGCATTTCTTGAGATCTGGGTCAGGTGAAAAAAAAAAGAAGACATAGCTCTTAAACCTAGGATCAAGCACAATTGCCAAAATGTAGTGATCCAATTTCATTATGTTGATAACTCTTGGATCCTGGCGAAGCGAACAAAGTACTTCATCTACAACTCCAACATACTTAGTGGACTTGCTTTGTTTCATTCCTTCTTCAATTTCTCTAGCTGTTTTTCCGAAAGTCTAACTAGGGGAATCACTTGACTCAAGCTAGCAGTGTCTGAACTCACTTCACAGGTGACTGCTTCCAGTGGTTTCAGCACCTTGTACAAACTTGTACAACACGGAAAGTATTCTCCACTGCGCTGGACTAAAGTACATTCAAATTCTATACTTCTTGCAGCTGCTGCAATCTCCTACATGCTGTTGCAGAATGCCGAAAATGACCCAAAATATTTTGGGGCACAGACATAATCTCCTGCATGTCACTATCATTTTTCAAAAAGCTCCTTACCACCAAGTTGATTGTGTGTGAAAAACAGGGAATGTGATGGAATTCTACCCACTGTAATGCTTTAACAATATTAGTGGCATTATCAGAAATCACATATACAAGCGGTATAAGCCATTTTGCAGTGACATCCCTTAGTTTTTCAAACAGGTTGTCAACGGTATGCCCCTTAGTGAAGCAGGTGACACACAGAGTAGCTTGCCTATGAAAGATCTGGCGTTGTTTGTTAGATGCTGCTGCTGTTCCTGCTGCTGAAGGCGATTCTCCAACCCAGTGGGCTGTTACAGTCATATAATGTTTAGTTTTCCCAGTTCCACTTGTCCATATATCTGTGGTTAAGTGTACAGTGGGTAGAATGGCATTTTGTAGCCCAATAATTTTCTTTTCTGTAACCTCCTGGTACAGGTGAGGAATTGCTTGTCTAATAAAATTGTGTTGAGATGGAATTTGGTAACGGGGACACAGGACCTCAATTAACTGTCTAAAACCTGCTGCATTAATGGTGGATATTGTGATCCGCTGTGCTACTGGGTGACAGCTGTCATACTTGCCTCCTCTTGCAAAGGATTGTTTAACAGTCAATTGTTGTAAACAACTAGTAGTCTTCTTCTTGGTCTGCTTCTGGGTTGAAGTTTCACCCCCAGCAGCAGCAAAAGTGGGACTAACGCTCAAGAATTCTTCTGAGGGCTGCATGTAACAAGACCCATCGGGTTTTGCCTTTAATCAAAATGTTGTTTTCAATAATGTTGGCAAACAGCCAAGAATTTTAAGTAACCGCAGATTGATACATTTATCCCCAAGAGTTAAGTAATGTAAGGAGTAGGGTCTCCATTAGCAAACAGTGTTTTGAGGCTTCTGTCATAGTGATGTAGGAATATCATAGTGTCCAAGGCATCTCTATCTGAAACAAAGATGTTAAGATTAAATATTCTGATTGCTCATTGTAGCTTGCTCTCTCCAAGCATATAAAATCATTTACTGTAACTGAACTGTTCTAGATGAAATTTACATTTCCTTCTTATGTGTTTGCGAATAGCAAACCATGAAACGTGTCCATTCAAGTGACAGAGATTTTCTTTTAACAAAGATACAGTAATAGGTTTCTTTTATTTGATGAGAAAGGTAAATCAGGCAGAAATCACATGAAAAGGGCAAGCATTTCAGAAACTAGCCAATACAGGCAGAAATCAATACTCCTCATGTATAAGTTTCTTGCAAATTCACACAGCCGGTTTTACAAAGTGTCACTCAATAGTTTTCCTAAGGCAAGAATTAAATAACTTTCAATTTAACCAATATTGATTTTTTAGGTCTGTATATAGAACAAGTGTAAGATTGGGTCTATAAATGTTCTTGTATTTGCAGACTGGTAGGCTCCCTCCTCCATAAGGTGACATTTCATCACAAGCCTTGCTTCTCCATTGTTCTCAGATGATGTTGTACTCACATAATTACATCTGTCACAGAGTTGTGTGATTCAAGTATGGAAATACAATGATAGTAAATATTGTGATGACTGTAGGCTACTTAGCTCTAGTTTGCAACATGTTTGTGATGTTCGTCAACAGTAATAAAATGGTGTTTAAAAACACCCATCTATAACTCAGTATATAACTCAATGTGGAGTTGTGGTGTGTCCTGCTGGAGGTTGGAGAGATAAGTTGCAGACCCGGACCTTAAACCAGTTGGGGAAAGATGGTCTTTTCCCTGAGAGCTGGTTTCCAACAGACAGGAGTTTATGGGAGTCAAGTGTTAAAGAGGGACAATAGATTGCCACAGTGGCCATTTAGCGATAGGAGGTTCTTGTACATTAAAGGTTGGAAATGGGCCTAGGGACCACAGTGACTGGCTGAGGAGTGAACAGCAATGTAACGACTGTGGAATCTATTTAAATATTGATGAAGAGCCAAAACACTGGTGTAATCTCCGACAAAAGGCTATTCACCGCCTTTTATAATTTAACAAATTATTAAGGCTGCTATTAACCTCGGTAGGAGCACTTGCCGCTGTCTCCATAGTCCTCTAATAACATTAATCAATTTATTAAGCTGCAAAAAGCAAAGTTTTTCATGGTGGTGTCACCTGTCTTTTTTAATGAGATCCAGCTGAAGTCAGAAATACCAGAAATAAGATGTTGTCTCAATATGTAGCTCTCAATTCGTTGCTGCTGTAGTGGAAATCCAGGTTTTTTCAAACTGCATCCAAGATATGCTTATCTGGGAGATATCACACTACTAAGAAATCTTCCTGACCATCCTAATCACACCAGCACATTTTAATACACTAGTATCTTTTTCATGGTCACATTTCTTACCAACATGATGGGGCCTAGGAACAAAATTTTCATTGTTAGGGGGGGGTGGCTGGGGGTGGGGCAAAAGGCCAAGGACTACTATAGGGCTTGGAGTCCCTTTTTCTCAAGTTTGGTTTATTTTGCTATAAAAATGTATTTATACATTATTAAATAAATATTATTAACTACCAATTAGTACAAAAGCTGTTGGAAAGATAGATAAATTCAGTTGTTCATCTTAAAAAATTAAATTTTTCATAGTCCTTAACCTAGTTATTATTCAGATTTTGTTGAAAACCTAATCTCATTTGATTGGGATTATTTAAAATATAGTCATAGTTCACTGGCTATATCTCAAGTTTGTTACTGGACGCACCGCACAAAATTCCGGGTAAATGTAAAGTGAATAGTTGTTCATCATGAATACAGGTTATTTATTAAATGTTTATGAATGGAACACTTAGGGCTAGATTTACTAAGAATCGAGTTTGGTGGCGGTTTGAAACAGCCATCCATTGCAAGCAGTTTAGTGGTCCAAACCGCCGCATTTACTATAGGGTGGTTTGAGGCTTCAATTTAAAATGAATGGTGATGTATGGCGGATTGTAAAAGCTAAAACTCCGGAATTTTGGTTAAAACCGCCATCAAAACCGCCATCCAAAAGACAGGACAGGACAGTTTTAATACCTGCGTCTTAATGGCTGGATAGCTCAAAAATGCTGTTTGAACTATTTTGCTATTCCGAACAAAAGAGGACACACCATTGACATTTAAATTATTTGGGCAATCAATATTTCTTGATTAAGGTGCAAAATTAATTTAATATTAATTTATGGGGAAAGAAAAAAGTTCAATATATTAAGGGGACAAAATTATTTAATTATTATATTATTCGTGCACTATGTAATACCAAATTGTACAACGTAAATAATTATATCCACCATTAACAATCAGTAAATAATATTATATATTCACATTTCCCCCATAATATAATGCTATAATCGTGTCCCCTTAAAAATATATATGACAAAAATTCCCTCATAAGTTAATATTAAAATAATTTTGCCCCTTAATAAAATGAAAATGATTGCCCAAATAATTTATATGTCAATGGCTCTTATGTTCTGAATGGCAAAATAGTTCAAATAGTGTGCTGTTTGATCAATCTCTGCATTCACAGTCACCTCTTTTATTTTGGTCGTTTGAATGGTGGTTTGGCGGTGGTTTTGAAAACCACAGCTTAGTTAATCCGGAAGTTTGTATATTTATCATTATTAAAATCGGGATGGTGAATTGTAAAGTAGTGGTTTTATAAAATGTCAATTCTGGACGTTTTTACGGCGGTTTGGACTTCAGTAAATCCGTTGGTTTCAAAACCGCTGGAAAAATAAATAGCCAAAAAGCAGCGGTTTGACCAAATCTCCCTTTAGTAAATCTAGCCCCATGACTTCAGAAAGTAGCATGAAGGCTTTGGTGTAGAAGTTCATGGGGGTCAAAACACAGTCTTTGCCACCCAACAGAAATCATGGGGGAGCAACTGCCCCCTCTGCCCCCCCCCCCAGTTCCTACACACTTGCCAGCAAAGCAGAGGAGGTGCTACAAGTGAAGGCTTGGCCTGTTGCCAACTACTGTTCTATAGGATCACAATTTAACATCTTCCATATAAATAAAGTGCAGATAATTGCACACTGAAATGAACACTAGATCAGATCATGGTAAAATACCATGAATCACCTGCGCTATATTTTCTTTGTCTCAACATATAGGAAATGTATTAGTCATTACTTTCTTATAAATCACAGTTTAATAATTGCAGGTTACCTTTTTAGCATTACATACTCTCTGGGCTATTGATATGGTTACATCCAGTTACATTCTCATTAGTCTGACTGAGGTGGCTTGTTTGAATGCCAATACAAATGGAATACATTGTTTTAAAGTAAAATTGCTGAAGTGCTCCATATATTGATTCATTTGATTTACTTGCAAGACTGGTAAATGGACACCACATTGAGCCCATTCTCAATCAACTAATCAATCAACCAACCCCTTTTGTAACACTAAAGTACCCCTAGGTATGGTATCATTGCTGTTGATTCTCACATGTGATAATTCATTTGTGAACATCGAGTATGAGCATTTTAACAAATATTTGTAGATTGGAAAGTATGTAGCAGTTATTTCAGTGTTTAGTGTCTTCTATAGAAAAATTCATTTTTGAAATTCCTTTATGGACATTTGAGTAAATGATCTTTTGCTGGATGATTTTAAATTTAATTTGATTGAAAGACATTTTCCCTTTATCTTTGGAGAAATGTTAACTTTATTAACAGCAGTACTGTTTACAACTGTTGCAAGTGTTTGTGGCAACCGCTTGAAAAATAATGCAATATTTAACCTATAAGGTAATGATCATTTTATGTTTATGAACAAGATACTTTATTTGAAAAGCACTGCTCTATAGTTTATGTAAAAATAATATTAAATTTGCTTGATTTTGGTAACATGTTATAGAAATGATTTTGTACTCTAAATTGAGACCTACATCTTATTTTTGGTGCCTGCACTCGATGTATTCTCCAGGGCTAACAGTCTGGAGAATTTTTAATCTGATCTGATCTCAGTCAGACAGTCCCTGTTAATTAAGGCTGATTAGAAAAGCTACTTCGGATCTCCAAACAGATTTAATCAAAACCCTAGCTGAGTCCAGTAAGATTAGAAATTAGTATGTGCGAATGCCTTTGGGAAAACAGGCATGCAACTCCATAGTTCTACAAGCTACAGGGATGGCACCTTTTCAGCAAAAAAATATTTCTAACGGTAGATCTCATGTTAAAATTCAAGCAAAACTTGTTCTAAATGTTAAGTTAAAGTTTCTTACATAAGAAGATATTTACATTGTGCTCTGATTAATTGCAGGGGGACCTTCTAAATGGCCATCATCTCATTGTGACTGCTGCTGTAAAAACACAAAAGGGGACAAGGAGGGTGAAAGTGGAACATCTTGCAATGAACTCTCTACATCCAGCTGTGACAGCCAATCTGAAGCCAGCTCTCCTCAAGAGACAGTCATCTGTGGTCCTGTGACCCGCCAGCCCAACATACAAACTCTAGATCGACCAGCCAAGAAGGGACCGGTGCAGATTCTCCAGCAGTCTGAAATCCGACGGAAAAGTGACCTTTTACGAACTTTGACAGCGGGGTCCAGAGAGTCCAACACAAGTAAAAAAAAAGTGGTGAAGGAAAAGCTCTCTATTGAGGAAGAGTTAGAAAAGTGTATTCAGGATTTCATGAAGATAAAAATACCAGAAAGGTTTCCTGAGAGAAAGTATTCATGGCAATCAGACCTGTTGCGAAAGTATCATCTATAGAAAGGATGGGTGGGAAATGTAAAACACAATTCTATGGTACATGAAACCTATTGTTCATTTGGTAGATTGCCATGTCCACGTTAACTACTGCCTATATACATAAATCACTTTAACCCCTGCTGGATGGACTTATTGCACCATCTACTCTATTCCTGACCAATTCTTACCTACAGCAAAGGTGTTAACATTGATAGTTACAGGGTATTATTTTTTCTCCTTCATGGAAGCACAATGTATTATTTTCCTTTGACGTCTAAGCAAGATGGTTTCTGCATACACCAATAGCACAAACATATTAGACATGGTAAACAAACGCTTTCGGAGCTTTTTAAATTATTTTTTTCTCTTTCATTTTCAGTTTTCCGAATTCAATGTCAACAAGTGTATTTGTTAAGAAAGTCTCTGGAAGAGTGTCACTTCAAAATGCATGTTTCCTTATTGGAGGATGGAGGTCACATGAGATAAAAAAAGTAAATCTGTATCATGATTTTACATTTAGTGAATATATTACTGCATAAATTATTGGTCTTGTTATATATGTTACTCTGCACTTTCTTTCAAGTTAGATGGCTGCTTTGTGTGGTCATATACTCTGTGGCTGCTTCATAATCTCTATTTTTGTAGGATTTTGATCTGTGTGGATGGTGTTTAACAATGAGAAATAACAGCCCTTCCCTTATTTTGGTCTACAAACATCGGTCATCCATGTGGACTCCAAGTAGGAAACATTCCCATACAAATGGACACTCAGCCTTGTTAGCAAATATTTTATGACCAATGTTTGCCAAGTTCAGGGCTTTTGTGATGACAAATAATGTGTAAAAATTAATTGATGTGCAAGTGCTTAATAAAGTCTTAAGTGCTCATTCACGCACTAACTATTGGCTTTTTGCCCTATTTTAGACATGCATACGATGTAATATTTTGGTTCTAAACTTTTCAACAATTCTGGGTGTAGAAATGAAAATGAGAAATATGGGTATGTTGTCCTCATACAGTGGTGTAATGATATAGTATTTGTTACAGTCAATTACATGTTTGCAATAAAACATTATATACATCATTGATCAGCATTAATATTTAATATTAACATATATATATATATATATATATATATATATATATATATATATATATATATATATATATATTTATTACTGATATATACATATAAAGGTTGTTTAATGATGAACTAAATAATATACATAAAATACCTGAAGAGTTTATGCTACATAAATCCACCATGTTCCTTCTCATCCCCATAGAAGGTTGTCATGTCAAGGGGAGGTGCTTTTCTAACTAAACAAGCCAACAATGACTGACAGGCATACAGACTTGTTATTCAGAAAATCAGTTTGTGAAATGGAGCACTAATGCCAGAGAGCTGAAATGACTAATTTCTCAGGTTTTTTTTTTAAATGTGTCCGAACCCCTTAGGACACTATTTTAAAGATGTGGGTTGAGATATGGATTATCCGGTTGATACTTAACTATTTATTTTCCCTTCATATCTGAATAAATTAATTTTTGAGTTTAGTAGTCCTTTTAAGGTCTTTATTATTTTACATTAATTAAATGTCACTGTTAAAGTACTATTTTAGGAATAAAAAAGCACAATCCTTTTAAATTGTTTTTATTTCAGAGGAACTGTGAATGTTGTCCTCTCCAAATATTCCAGACTGAGGAGGACATTTTTTGATCCCAGTGTGATAGTAGATGTTGTCCTTTCTAAATATATTAAGATTCAAGAAGATATAACCTACCAATAATCAGCTCAAGGACCCGTGTATTTGGGTTTTGCTAACAATCAGTGACATTTTCAAAACAGTTTATAAGCCTTATTCCATATTTTTTCAATTAATTTCATGTGTCGATGATAAAATTTGATCTTAGGGCTTCACAACCACAATACGCAGCAAAATAATTGATCATCATCCCCCAAACTAATTTTATAGAGGTGCATTGGACCATAATTTTCCATCAGTTTGAGTCAGCTGTTTTCACCATCAAACACTTGATAGCAGACTGGCTTCCTGCTTGCCTCCATTCCTTTTTTTCACATCAGAATTATGTCCCTTCACTTGCAGCCCTTTCAAAAGATTTATTGAGATGAATGGACAAATGTAAACGTTCCACAAGATTGGCACACTTATCTCCTGAAATATTCAATGCTGGTGTGAACATTCCGATCATCTGATTGGCTACAGCTTGTTCTGTCCTATCCCACTTTAAAACTTGGAACCCACACTCGAGCAGGAAATGGAGAACTATAATTAAAAGGTGTTCTGACCCTAGACAAACACACCTTAAATATTTCTTACACACCTATCCATTTCTACAAAGCATATTCTTTTATTAAATATACTGTTAATGTTTTGCCATAGTGATCGGTTTATTTTAATTTTAGAATATAATATCAGCTTATTATAGGATCATAATGACAAATGTGTTCCTAATATCTTATTGCTCTATTTACTGGCGAGATGGATGAACATCTGCAGGGAACTATCTATTTTTGTCCAAAATCTATACTACTCAATATGTATTTCTATTGAAGATACAGTATCAGCAAATAGCTCTGTGTTGGCCCAATATGGCTACCAACTGTTTACCCAAAAATAACCAACTTAAATCCACCCCCCAAAAAAACTTGCTTAATTTAGCAGCATTTATTCTAATATTTATTTATAATAATTCATCTGCATTACATTCAGAATGTAATTAAAAACACCCATCAAAACCTACCACATAATTTATTTACACTTGTGTTTATTTTCTTACTGTATTTACTGTTTAACTAATATCAAACTTCTTGACTATATTTCCATATTTACTTGTTTGTTTGGCATATTACTATTAGTTAATGGACAGTTCCAGCAGTATTCTAGCACCACATTAGCAGACTGTTTTGTTCAACCAGCTGTGTAAACAAATTAAACCTCTGAAATGCTCATTTTGACAACATACTGTATACATAATATTACCTAATTTTATATGAAGAGCACAGACTTGATAAAGGCACCTTCATAAAGTACAGCTCTGTATGAAGCAACTGTCGACATATTACACCAGATCATGTGAGATTCTTGTTATCACTGTGTCCTGCCATGTGGTCTTCCAAGTTTTTATAAGCCATGCCATTTTAATCATAGTATAAACGCCATTGAATAAAGATTGGAACTTTTATCCAGATGATTGCTGATATTTTTCTTCTGAATATAAATGGAACACATATTAGCACCAGAGATTTCCTATGAATTAGACCTCACACTGATAATTCATTCGGGACTTTTCACTTTGCGTTAATGATTATCTAAGTTAGCAGAGCCAATATCATAATCCACCTAATGGTTAAAAACTTTTACCTTTAACTTTATTTCACTTACCAAGAGTTATCTTAGCACTATAAAATAAAGACACAAAACACATGTTTGGCAAATGAAAGGTCACAAATTTATTGAAAAATTTAATTTAACTGAAATGGTGGAAAATTAGAAGCAAGAACAATCAGTGTTCAGCCATAACCATAAACTTTGAACTAAATATTGGGACACTTCTAGGCGGTGGAGCCCAACTCTATCCCATTTTAGCTCATTAGCTGAAGCCTGCCCGACCAAGCTATGCCCCATAACCCCCCAAGAGGCAGTCTAATTTCCCATCCTTGTTAGGGGAGAGTGCCCAACACGCCACATAAATGTGTTATTATGGCCTCTGAATGGACTGCATTCCGCTAACTGGACCTTTCAGTAAGAAAAAGCAAAGCAACAAATAAAGCAGACAGGCAAAAACAGACAAATGGACCTGGATGGGTGGAGAAAGCTAACTGCCACTTACCACCCTTATAAAACTTCTCTAGCGGAGCCCCTCCCTAAGTCCTATCACTGATTGGCTGATAATTACTAAACCCTGAATGTTAAATTAACTCTTGCTAAGCTCCTTACTTTTTCTACAATATAAACAACCTCGGTGTTCATGCTACTTCAGGCCATTTCCTGACCTCTGTTATCCTAATCCACTTAGCGCCAGATAACTTTTATCTTTAACTTTATTTCACTTACCAAGAGTTATTTTACCACTATAAAATAAATACACAAGACACTTTTTTCATGAATAAAAGATCATAAATTTATTGAAAAATTAAATTGAAATGAAATGGTGGCAAATTAGAAGCAAGACCAATCAGTGTTCAGCCATAACCATAAACTGTAAACTTTGAACTAAATATTGGGACACTTCTAGGTCATGGAGCCCAACCTCCCAAGGTGTAGTCTAATTGCCCATCCTTGTTTGGGAAGAGTACACAACAAGCCACATAAATGTGTCATTATGGCCGCTGAATGGACTGCTTTCCACCACAGCTTGGTTCCCCCACCCCAGGAACCTAAGCCCACCACCAAAGTGACTTCTCAAAGCCGAACAAGAGAACGAAAAATCTGCTCCACAAAATAAGCGTCACAAACATCAGACAAGTGCACACCATCTGCTCTATATAACTATGTGGAACGGGCCTTAATGTCCGGGTATCTGATAACTTTACTCCCAAAACTTATGAATAATTTTCTCACAGCTCTGTTAACTTTAGAACAAGCCTTTTCAATTGCCCTGGTTTATCGGCTCCTCGCCAATTAATTCTAGGAATGATATCTGACCAAATGAGGTGTACTGATGGCCAATTGGATTTAATGACCTCAACATAAGATTTTATATGAGCAATGAGTCCAAACCTTTCAACTTACCCAAATCATTTCTCCCCAAATGAATGACCAAAATGTCTGGACAACCAAACTTAGCCTCGTTATCAAAAAGTATTCCTAAAAGAGAATCCCAACGGAGTCTAACCATCTAATAGAATTTGCATGGGAATAAACGCTCAAGTTGCGAGCAGGACCACTTTTACTAGTCCAAAAAACAAATGAATGGCCCACCAGCCACACCGTCTTGACATCCCGTCTCCGACCTGTAACATGGAGGTAGAGTAGACGTAAGTCAACATCTAAAACAAATATATAAATACAGATGAATAACACAGCTAAAGACGCGCGAGCGCAGGATGACCCATATGGAGGTAAAACTGAAAACCTTGGGGCACAACCAGCCAATCAGGCCCCCATTAGAGGAAAAATAATGGAAAATCCATCCATGCCTCCTTTGAACAAGGCAAGCGACGCATGTCATGGGACAGCCTCACCAATAACATTAAAATTAAGCTTAGAGCGCTACATACAGCCTAATATAATTTATGAAAATATCCTGACTTCCCTTTTCCAAAAGCCATGATATTCTGCGTAGAACAATTTTATTCAGCCGCTAAAGTAGCCGCACAAATTCTAAAAGAATGAGCCCCATAATCTACAATGTTCTTAAAAGGAAAACCACTGAAAAACTGAAACTTTGTTAAAGGAGAGCCATCACTATGCCTGATCCAATTACTACCAAAAGCTGGCCCCATATCCCGAACAAAAAGCTTCCCAAGACAACCAGGCCTCCCTATATTTCTTCAAGGTAGACAGTGAACCATGTTTTTACAAGATCTGCTATAACAGCCTAATAATCTGCCAGGTAAAATCAGGGCATGAGACACCAGCAACATTAGCATCTGGGGCTAGTACGCAAAAACTTCACTCAAACAAATTGCGACAAAACATCATTTACATTGACATTAGCAAATCCCTGAACACGCTTTGCCTTAAAAACAATATTAAACATTAAAACACTTATAAATAAAATGCCAATTAATCTTAAAGCAGGACGAAAGGTGGCATTTTGATTATTAATAGCATGTACAACCCCTACATTATTATACCAAAATGTTATCTTCCTATCTTGTAGGCGATGATCCCACAAATACTACTGCAACAATAATTGGAAAAAAAATTCCAAAAGTAAAACATTCTTTGTGAGCCATTTCAGTTGCCATGAAAAGGGCCAATGGGCGGCGTACCACTCTCCGTTCAAAAAAACCCCCTGAAAAACAGCAGACCCTGCAGCATAAGTAAAAACAATTGAAGTTCAAAATTATAACCCTGAACAAAGACTGGACCAAAATAACAATTATTGGTACACTGTAGAACCGCTAGGACCAATGAATAGAAAATCAATCAAATATATGAGCCACACTGTGATGCTCAGAATCAGCGATAAATGCCCATTCCTAAACAGGTAAATGACACCAAACATCCCATAGGCAGGTATTTATCAACATAATAGCCACTAGGTTAACAAAATCCCATATATAAATGAAAAAAAAGATGCAATGGCAAAAGTCTAAAAGCTGACTCCATATCAAATTTGCCAGCAACATGCCAGACCCACGCCTCTATACCAGCATCAGTGCATTCTCATTGATACACAACCGTACATCCAGACTCACAGACATGCAGAATGGATGTGGCAAATGTTGAATTAGTCTAAATTTTCTCAGTTCCTTTTTTTTTTTTTATTTCAGGCGTGAACCAAAATGCACTGGCAATTTAAATCCATTAACTAAAAAATCCCATAGAAATGTTGCATCTTGCCTATTGGGATACAAGCAACCATTTTCCGAATTGGGACAATATTATTGGGCAAAATCTATAGCGAGTCGGAAAGCCTGCATTGAATCGCTCGTTAGTGTCTGGGCCGATCCTCTTATTGCTGTCTCCCAGCAGATGTCCTCCCCAAACATACTGAACAGGCATGTGCAAATTTACAGGATGCTCCTCTGTCACAATGACCCCCGTTATAGGCAACACATTTGCTTTGAAAAGATGACCCATATCTAACAGGATTTTGCCACTGCCTTGTCAAACCTACATCATGCATTCCTGTTCTAGGTTGTGTCACTTCAAGCCACACTTCAACATCCTTACAACCTAAATCCATAACAAGCAAACCGTCTTGTTTGCTGCAAAAGAATTTGTCATAACGCCTCCACATGTTACCTCTGGAGCGTGTGTACATCCCTTGAATCAAATAGATGTATTTCATAACATTCATATGCTCCTCCGGTCTGCTCTATAAATAGCATGCAGTAAAACAAGCATACCCTCCAACCAATTTGTAAAATTACAGTATGCTTCCTTTACCGATGACAAAAGCGTGATTTTGCAGCAGTCAAAGCAGTCTTCGCTTTATTTGTGATGGCAAACATATCCACAAAAAGACCAGCACAAATCCCAGGAAAATGTCCCAATGAATGAGACGCACCATGGCTAAAAGGCAACCAGCTAGAATCATAACCCTGCCAAGGCTAATTAGTCTGAGAAATCTCAGGATAATATGGACTGCCATATGTCTGGCCATTATATTAAGGTAATATATTGCGCAAAGTACAAGCCCAAATTCTTAAAGAGGGAAAAGAAGAGTGCACAAAATGCTGTTGCACTGAAGGTCTGCTAGATAAAAGCATTGTGGTGGGAGTTATGTGCTCAGATGCGCTTGCAATTGTAGCGGAAGTTGACGTTGCGCAAGTAGGGGCACTGACTTTAATTGCAGGCAACGCCGCACAAGAAAATTGAGACTGGAGCTCTGTGTTACTAACATGGTGATGAGTGGGTTGGGATGAGGTGATATGAGGACAGAAGAGCAAATGTACTGATGGTGTAGTTAAAGAACCTAGCTCTAGCTGTGTTACAACATTAGGCAATGTATCCCTGTGGGGTATATTTAAAACAATGGTACTTGAAGCTTGTGTAGCAGAAGCAGGCAAAGAAAGAACTTCATTATTATTCTGAGTAATTATGGAAAAGTGGGTCTTGGAAAGGAAACCAGCCCCACTGCCACAAATGTTGTTCTAGAATCAATGGAACTATTGGTAACGTTAGATAAACTAACACCCCCTCCCACACCATAATTGGCATACCTACCGAGATGGGTTGCATCACAATTTGGGACCTCTCCCCTCCGGCTTTCATATTTACCACTCACCTGGGAGGTGGTGAACCAAAATTCCCAGCATAATTGGTGCCAGTGAAGACAGCCGTGAGTGCTCCAGGATTGCCTGCAGCTAATAAGGCCACTGAACCTGGAAGGGCTGCCTGCGCATGCAAGACAGCCGGATCCCAGTATTGCGCTTGTACATAACGACGCACTTTTGCAGCACGTGGCAAGCCCCCCTCACTTGTCCAGCTCTGGGCAAGCAAGGGGAATTGTGAGGGCAATTTGCGGCGAGTCCTTTGATTGGACTCATTGACCAACAATAGTAGAGGGACCCTGGCTAGCTTCCGTGAGGCAATATGGGACAGCCCGTGATCTCTTGAAACGCATCATTGCCACTGACAGGGGAGGGAGGGGGCTAAAAGGAGTGATCAGAATTATTTCTAAAAATTGGAGAAAAATGAAAATAAAGAAAACAAAAAGACACAATAAAAGAAAAATATTAAATGGGAAAAATTAATGGAAATAAGTAGAAAGTGAAAGACAAATTGAATAAACCTGAACCGGAGAGTAAAGATTAAATCAAAATAAAGATGACAAAAAATTTAAAAAAAAGAAAGAAAGAAAGAAAATGACAGAAGTGAAATATGTGGAAAATGAGAACATTAGAAATAAAAAGGCACATATATAACACTAATCAAATACTCACCAACCAGGACAGTTAAGGCTTTACTTACCAGGAACTTTCTAGAAGGTAAGAGAAAGCTAATTGCCACTTACCGCCCTTATAAACCTGTAAAGTATATAAATATTGTTTTATTGTTTAATACATCTGTCACTCTCCATGTAATATTTTACTTTGATTAGTTAGACCACACATTCATAACCTATGTGTTAAGACATTGGTTGATATGCGATGTATAAACAAGCATTTTTTGCAAAACTGTTGTGTATCAACTAATATATTAATTAGTAATCATCATTGCCATAACTAGACATTTTGGTGCCCTGGGCGAGACAGGACATGGCATCTTAGTGGGAGTGACACTTGCGGAGTGGGTGTAGCAACCTACTGTAAGGGTGTGGCTAGCGCTTTACCTTCTATGTGTCTCACTGACAGTTTTGAAAGCTGATTCAATAATAAGCCAGTTGTGAACCTCAGTGAGAGTGGACACCCTGACTCAGTGTAATTATGTGTTATATATGAGAATTTGACTTACTGTCCCTCAGTGATGGGGTCCAAATGAAAATGTTCCGTCCACTGTGCCATGAGACAGGTCAGGTAGCGTGTTTCTCCTTCTCTAGCTGTTTTACCTGGTCATGGTCTGGGGCACAGGGGTAAGCTGTTCTAGAGAGGGGTTCCAAAGAAAATTGGCTTAAAATAAAAATCAGCAAAACCTCACCAACTCTCCCCATTACAGCCAGTAGCTATACCAACCTCACTGTGCACCAATACAACCCATGTACCCACCCTACACCAATGTCAGCCCTGGCCCCACACTGCACCAATGCCACCCCCTTTACCCACACTAAACCAATGCCAGACCTTTCCCCACACTGCACAAATGCCACTCCCTATACCGACACTACACAAATGCCAGACCTGTCCCCACACTACACCTATGCCACCCCCTCTACCCACGCTACACCAATGCTAGCCCTGACCCCACACTGCACAAATGCCACTCCCTCTACCCACACTACATCAGTGCCAGACCTGTCTCCACACTGCACCTACGCCAGCACAATTGTGACATGTAGGGGGGTAGAGGAAAGGAGACAAAAGATTCACTTGCCTGGGGGGGGATAAAAGCTGATGCCTGAGGGGAAGGAGGACAAAAACACACAAACGGGGTGGGGGGTCAGAGGCGGAGAGAGAATCTCACAAGGAAAGGGGTGAAGATAGAAGCTGTCACACTCTGGGATTTCTTAGGGAGACAGATGTACATGTGGGGGTGAGGCCACGCCCACTTTCAGATAAGCCATGCCCCTCCGAAGTCCGTGAATCGGATGGTATGCCGAAGCTGTCACACACACAGAGATGAGGTGAGGGGAGAGAGATTGTACAAGAGGAGTGGAGGAGAGAGTCTCACACGCTTAGTATGTAGAACATGGGCTCTGAAGAGGATCCGGGTGCTGGGTACCATTTTGGAATCGCAGAGCGCCTGTAATCTGCGGTCCCAGAGCCAGGGCACAGAGGCAAGTAACGCCCTGGGCGACAGCACCACCCTAGTTACGGCTCTGCTAATCATATCTTATTTTTTACAAATACAAAAGTGTACTTATGTTGTATACAGCAGTAAAGCAATTCATAGGCAGTAGGTTATTAATGGGAAAGTTAACATTATGCTGCAGATGTAATTTATAAACTTTATTTGGTCACTGGCCGAAACGGTTGAGTTTGACCCTGAGGCTGGACCCCCTGGAGCAAGAATGACACAGAGCATTGTCAAATACTTTCATAAATCAGCAAGTTATTATTTGAACTACACAAAAGTTGGAACAATGATGTAAATGTAATAGAGTTATTTATAATCAGATAAACCAACACCTTAAAGTAATATTTATTGAGGGCAGAGAATCAACATTTTAGTCATTATAAATAACCATTATCCAAGACAAAGTTTAAAAAATATGATGTACAAATATTGTGCATCCTATACCTATACCTTCATCTTTTGTATTTGTAACAAAATTAGACATAATTTCCTAGATTAATGCCTGACACAATGCAAAATTGTATAACATAAATGGAGGATTTGCACCGATTTAAGTAAAAATAAAAGATTGGCAAAGTGTTATATAATGATCAGGATGCAGATATTAACATCAGCAGTAACATCCAATACAAGGTTTATTCAGCATAAATATCTACTTACAATGGAAGCAGCAAAGTAGTAACTTTCTATTCAAGTGCTCAATTTTCCTTTTCATATCGCCACCTAGTGTCAAAAACTGGTAATACACCACATAATCCCTCATTTTGTAAAAGCAACATTACTAAATCTAACACTGACTAACAACATTTTACACACACAATTAGTAATACATTATAAATGCAAACAGTGTATAATTAGTACATATGTAACAATATTTTCCTCATACCCTGCAAGGTCATTTAAATTTAAACTTTTTCATTATGTAGTCTCTTGTTCATGACGGTAGCTGTCTAACTCTGGCAGTACATCTGACAGGCACAGTGTCAGATGTCACATCCCTGAACAGTTCAACACAATCTTCCAGAGCTGTTAGGTAATCTTACATCATTTCTAACATGAGAAGCAGCTGACAAGTATGTAGTGCATACTTGCCAACTCTCCCGGAATGTCCGGGAGACTCCCGCATTTTGCGAGAGTCTCCCGGACTCCCGGGCGAGTGTGGCAATCTCCCGAATTCTGCCCACTTCACTAGGAAGTGCCCACTTCCTAGTGAAGTGGGCAGAATTAGATCCCAAACGCCGCGATTCCCGATGAATCGCGGCGTTTAGCCCCGCCCCCCGCTGTCAAATGACGCAATTTGCGTCATGACGTCACAGGGGGCGGGGCCGAAATGACGCGATTTTGGCCGCCCCGCCCCCTCACGCCCCCCTCCACTGGCTGGCTCCCGGAAGAGAGCTGAAGAAAGTAGGTAAGTATGATGTAGTGTTCCACATACATCCATCTGACAACTTTTAGGTGTATGGGCCTTTCTACTCCAGGACCTACAGTGGGAATGTAAACTAGGTTTGTCCTTTGCACAGAATTCAAAGTTTTCTCACTCTGCCAAATGAACCACATTCAAAGTTCACATTCTATACTCTGAGACGTCTGTCAGTATATGCCTTATATGTATTTTATTTTAATCTGACCTTGTGCACTGTCTGCTGTGAAGAAAGTCCATTGGGTTAAAGTCCTGCAAACCTCTAAAAAGCATCTTTGTATAAACGACTCATCCAGTAATTCAGCAGGTGAGATCTGGCGACTAGCTCTGTATGTTTATAGAAAGTTTGTAGTGAAGCTTTCCCATGCTTGTCCTTCCAGGTCAGCTGTATGAAGGCTTCAAACTTCTATTGAAACATTCTATTTACCCTGTAGCTTGAGGATAGTAAACAGAAGACTTCCTATGTGTAATATTTCTCACCCTCCTGAAGGATTGTAATTCCAAATAAGTAAATTGAGATCCATTATCCAAGATTTGTGTTACCTTCTCAGGGGCAAACGCAGGATTTTTAAGGGGGGGTTTCCAAATAGTTGAAATCTGAACAAAGCAAAAATACAACTTAAAAAATAAAGCGCCACAATAAGATGTCAACATAAACTTTTTTACTGTAAATAACAAGTACAAATTAGTCACAAAATAAAATCTTATTCACATGGTATAACATCATGTAATAATAACATTGAGAATAATAAATATTAAATAACAAAACACAATAATAAAACATTTTCTGTTAACCAAATTTCTAGTGCTCAACCATTTATTCAATACTTTGAATGTCAATAAAGCCCAATTCCATTCTACGCTTATGTAGTCCAATGAACTCTGCTAATATGTCATCCACAGCAGGAGGGGTTTTATTATGGATGTGAAGTAAGGCCAGACCGTTCAGACGACTCTGCCCCATAGTGCTGCGCAGATGGGTTTTCAGAAGCTTTAGAGAACTAAAGCTGCGCTCAGCCTCACAGGTCGTGACTGGAAGGACACATAATATCTTCAGCAGGGTGTTGATGTTAGGATATGCCAGCTTACTAGCATGGCACAGAGCTTCAGAAGGAGTAGAGGGGAGAAGTGCTGTATCCTGACCCTGCCAATGATGTTTCCATAACAATAGCTCAGCATGAAATGTTCTTGGTGATGGAAGATCATCTTCATACATGTCGGTGAAGGTATTTTGAACTTGGCTGTAATTCTCAATGTCTGTAACCAGTACGGATGGGATTATTGTCAGTGCCGTCATAGCTTTTGTTTGGTGATCTGAGAAACGCATGTCAAGCTCGGCAATTAAGTAATCAAGATAGGGAATGGTAATGACACGCCTATAATAAATTTCAGGGTTTTCAGCTGACGTGTTATTTCTATTAGTCTGACGACCACAGGTACGTGGGAGAGAAGGTGTAACTTCAAACTGTAATCCCAAATCAACAGCTTTCTTAAAAAGTACTGTATGCTGGTTTTCCACATCCTTTCTGATCCCTGTCATTGTCACTTTCACACCATCAATTGCAGAACAGGCCTTCACAATGTCATTAGCTTTAGATTGTAACAATACAGTTAGTCCTTTCACAAAGGACATACAGTGCTGTACTACTACTAATGAGATGATATGGTCAAAAGCAGTTAAAGAAAGGTACAGTGCTTTGGCATCAACAACACTATCTCTGTTCCATGATACAGGATTATCAGATGAAGGATTATAAATGTCCACAAAACATTTGACTATTGCTGGATATAAGTCAAGAAATGTCTCCAGTGCATGATGTCGTTCTATCCAGCGGGTCCTGCACAAAGACTTTAACCTTTTCCTTCTCGCTTCAGGGCACTCACTTGTAATAGCATCATCAAGAGAATTTTGTCCTTTAGGGTGAGAGTCAAAAAAAATATATACTCTGTCAACAAGACCAAACATATTTCTCACCATGAGAATCTGAGAAGCTGCCATGATGGCCAGGTTTAAAACATGGGAGCAGCAATGGGTGTACACAGCCTTCGGGTACTGCTGAGATATAATTGCAGCAGCACCTTTCACTTTCCCTGCCATTGATCCTGCACCATCATATCCCTGGCCTCTAAGTTTTTCCAAAGTCCTGCCATTTTAAGACCTGTGATTATTTCCTTGGCAATTTGTTGACCAGTGACTCCCTCCCTGCATTCTAGGAACCTCAGGAACTCTTCTCTTATATAGCCATGTTTACTAATAAAGCGAATGATGAGTGCCAACTGTTCTTTGTTACTGCAGTCCGCCGTTTCATCAGCTATGACAGTAAAAAAGTCGTCCACATCCGCCACTATCTTTCTAGTTAGTATGTTCCCACATATGTCAATGATTTCATTTTGGATGCGCCAGCTGGTGTATCTTGAGTTTTTGGCTGAATTTTGTAGATGATCTCTCAATTCACTGTCTCCTTCACTTCGGTATTCTAAAATGGCATTAAAGTTTCCTTTGTTTGCAGATTCATCCCTAATACAGTCTCGATGGCCTCTTAGAGCAATATTTTGACGACCACACATAATAATGGCACTGATAATTGGTTTAAGCTTAGATCTATTTTGCTCAAAATTCTTAGATCTTTCATGGCTTAGGTAGTGGTCCACTGGTTTCTGGATTCCCTTATAAGTCTGTTTAAACTCTGAAGCTACTGATACAGCATTTACATGAGTTAAACAAACTTGGTGTTTATTTAATGCGCCAATCAAAAGCAATGGTGGTCAGTGGTTAGCAACACAGAGCCAATCGCCAGGCTGCCTGTTGTTGTGCAGCAGACAGGAAGCAGGACGTCTTCACTTCCTATCTGCTGATCTGAGGAGAGGAGCGACGCTGGCACAACTACAGGTAATTGAAGGGGGGAACTGCCCTGCATATCTATAGGGAGGGGGGGAACTGCCCTGCATATCTATAGGGAGGGGGGGAACTGCCCTGCATATCTATAGGGAGGGGGGGGGAACTGCCCTGCATATCTATAGGGAGGGGGGGAACTGCCCTGCATATCTATAGGGAGGGGGGAACTGCCCTGCATATCTATAGGGAGGGGGGGGAACTGCCCTGCATATCTATAGGGAGGGGGGGGAACTGCCCTGCATATCTATAGGAGGGGGGGGAACTGCCCCGCATATCTATAGGGAGGGGGGGACGACTACCCTGCATATCTATAGGGAGGGAGAGGGGGGACTGTCATGCATATGTATAGGGAGGGAGAGGGGGACTGTCATACAAATCTATAGGGTGGGAGGGGGGGGGCTGCCATGAAAATCTATAGGGAGGGAGAGAGGTTGATATGTATGAAGGAGGGCAGAGGAGGAGGGCTGATATATGTGACTGGGGGAGTTTTGATGTGACGGGGGGGGATAGCTAGCTAGCAGAGTGGAGGTAAGGAAAATAGCTGCAAGGGGGATGGATGCAGGATGGGAGGTAAAGAAAATGGCTGCAGCAGGGGTTAAGGAAAATGGCTGTAGGGGGGGTTGTGGTTAAGGAAAATGGCTGCAGGGGGTATTTAAAAAAATAGAGCAGCTTTGGGGGGCAGAATCTCATGATTGTGTGGTGGTCACATGGGTGGTCTCAGCAATCACTAGAATACTAAATATTAGTGAGATGGGGCTGGTAGAGGTTTGTATTTGATTGACAACAAATATTCAGATATTGCTTATATATGCCTGTCCAATGGGGTACTTTTAGCTGGCCATAATGGAGTGTTTTGTTTTAACTAAAGGGCCTAATCATTCAGGGTTTGCATTATAATACATTTTTGCATTTTCAAAACAGGATGCCAACTTTCCAGAAACCAGCGAGAGGATAACAAAGTTGCAAGAGAGAAGAGCAAGAACAGGTAAGAGACAATGGCACAATCTGTCTAAATTTGAATGCTGGAGAATACACCTGAACATTCATATTCAGGAGTGTTCCTATACACCTATATATTCGGAGGAGGGGGGGGGGGGCTGCGGCCGTATTAGCCTAGGGCGGCCAGAACCCTTAAACAGGCCCTGCTCCACATTAAAACTAGCAATGATTACGCACATCAAAATACCATTGATAACACACATTAAAACTAACAATGGTACTCCACATTAAAACAAACACTGATACCGCACATCAAAATAGCATTGATAATACACATTAAAACTAGAAATGATACTCCACATTAAAACGAACACTGATACCGCACATCAAAATAGCATTGATAACACACATTAAAACTAACAATGGTGCTCCACATTGAAACGAACACTGATACCGCACATCAAAATAGCATTGATAACACGCATTAAAACTAACAATGATACTCCACATTAAAACTAACATTGCTAATGTACATGAAAAAAACCAACAACAAAAACAAGCAAGAAACATTTATAACATGACACAAGTTTGGTCTATATATATATATATATATATATATATATATATATATATATACATATTTACATATATACACACACAAATATATATATATATATATATATATATATATATATATATACACACACATATATATACATAAGTTTATATATATATTTATATAGATTTGTTATTTGGTTACAGGGTGAAATGAGATGGACTGGACACAATTAATAAGATGTAGTTTTTTTTATTAAAAGACCAAAGACTCTGATGTCGTTTTTTTATTAAAAGACCAAAGACTCTATTTCTGGGCAGCCTGCAGGGTATGCAGAGCTGTGTGATTATATATAAATATTGTATTAAAGGATTAAAAAAGTAGAGGAATCCTCTACTTTTTTAATCCTATAATACAATATTTACATACAATAACACACCTGAACTGATGTGTAATTCCGAAAAAAAGAAAATTCACGTGGTGAGTCCCAGGAAAGACCGTAGTGTCAGTAGATCTGTTGGCGAGAGTGCTTTTGTGGCAGTCACCACATGTTCAGGGTCTGGTTTCAGTCCTGTGAAATTACCTGCCTGAGAAATGACAGCTCTGTTTGTCTGAATTGATATTGGAGACGTTCAGTTTCAGCCTTGCCTTGATGAAACTATTTAATACCGTCTTGAGATGTGCATCGTGTGCTTCAGGGGTATATCCATACTTGCCAACTCTCCCGGAATGTCCGGGAGACTCCCGCATTTTGCGAGAGTCTCCCGGACTCCCGGGCGAGTGTGGCAATCTCCCGAATTCTGCCCACTTCACTAGGAAGTGCCCCACTTCCTAGTGAAGTGGGCAGAATTAGATCCCAAACGCCGCGATTCCCGATGAATCGCGGCGTTTAGCCCCGCCCCCCGCTGTCAAATGACGCAATTTGCGTCATGACGTCACAGGGGGCGGGGCCGAAATGACGCGATTTTGGCCGCCCCGCCCCCTCACGCCCCCCTCCACTGGCTGGCTCCCGGAAGAGAGCTGAAGAAAGTAGGTAAGTATGGGTATATCTGAAAACAATAACACTGTCCAGTTACTTTACTCCAGGCTGTTTATTCTAAAAGGAAGACATCATCTGCAAAAGCAAATAGGTGAAGCAAGTCCGTATGACACTTTTTCCATATGTGAAAGTGGATGGCTGCCAATCACAACCACTTTGTTGGGTTCTCTCAAGTCCACATACAGACGAATACCTCATTTTTATTATTCTAATGACAATAGGTGAAACACATTCATAAGAGTCAATGTGCTCAATTCTATCTTGTTGCAGGAGTTGTTTTTAACTCTTGCGAGACTACGTCTCTCACTGTGAATGGCAGTTGGCACTATTTCTGTTGTATAGGAATCACATTCGGTCATCATTTTATTATATATACGAAACCCTTTGTACATCCCAGCGGTGCCTCTGTTTTAATTTTGTCACTTGCAACAGCTGAGTAGTAATGAGGCCATTTCACACTTGCAAGTGTAATGCAGCAAACAAATCTCTTCCTAAGATAGCAGTACTGCTATGCACAATATACAATTTTACAGGCACCTATATTGACTTGTAAGCAACCACATACAGGAATATGATTTCTAAAGTAAGTCACCAAACGCAGACAGATACAGGTAATATAGAAACTGCTGAACCAGTGTTTAACATTAATTCAATAGCTTGTGGCTGCCTTCCAAATGTAGTTTAAATTTTTCAGTGCACATTATTGTATCTTCAATGCATGTATTTATGTTTTGAATACTTAACACAGTAAACTCAGATGTAGCAACTTTATATATTTTGGAATGAGCACTCGGACACATGTTAGAACAATTTACTTTTGCAGTTGTTGCACTAAACTTCTTTAGCAGGGCATTCAGTAAAATATACAGATTGCTATGTCGATCCACATTGGTACCATGATTTCCTTTGTGTGTTATAAGGTTGTTGATGCTGTTCAGTCCCTTGACAGCATTTGGTGAGGTCTGTAGAGGACTTTTTCTTGCACTGTGCATGTAGTCCCTTGGCCTATTGTTTTTGCCTCCACCATTTCTGATTTGATCTGCCTAGCAATAGTAACAGCCTTCTGTAGTGTTAGACCAGTTTGCAGCAACAACCACTCTCGTATGCAGAGCAAAATAGTTTTTCCAGGTGCTAGTTTGGAATCATTTCACCTGCCATGTTACCAAATTCACTTATTATATTTATTTATTTATAAGGTGCCACAGATTCCGTAGCACCGAATACAGAACCAAGTAACAAATAGATGAGGTAATACATATAAGCAGTACAGATGAGTGTGAGTAATGCTATGGGGACTCACACAGAGTGTAGCAAAAGACATGACAGGATGCTCTAGGGGTAGTAAACAGACGTGGAACAAAGGGTAGAGAGGATCCTGCCTGCGAGGGCTTACATTCTAAAGGGACGGGTGGTGAGAGACAGTAGGACCAACTGGGAGAAATTGGAGATTGCAGGCCAGGAAGAGGAGGTGATGGATAGAATGATTAGGAGGTGGTGGAATAGGCAAGCTTGAAAAGGTGAGTCTTGAGTGAGAGTTTGAAGGACTGGAGGTTGGGGGAGAGTCGAGTCAGATGGGGTAGGGAGTTCTAAAGATTAGAAGCAGCATGGCAGAAGTTTTGGAGTCGAGCATGGGAGGAGATTATGAGAGGTGAATTGAGGTGGAGGTCAGAGGCGAAGCAGAGTGGCCGCGTAGGTATGCACCTTGAGACAAGGTCAGAGATGAAAGAGAGAGAAGTGTTTGTAAGGGCTTTGTAAGTGAGGATAAGGAGCCTAAACCAAATTCTGAAACAGATAAGAGCCAATGAAGAGATTTTTGCAAAGGAGAAGCACACGAGGTGTGATGGGAGAGGAAGATGAGCCTAGCTACAGTATTCTGTATGGATTGAAAGTCAGAAATGCGAGAACATGGAAGGCCAGTGAGAAGGATGTTGTAATAATCGAGATGAGAAATGAGTGAATGGGCCAGGATTTTGGTTGCTTCCTAAAAGAGAGGAAAGGATGGATTTTCGTAATGTTACAGAGACAGAAGTGGCAGGATTTGGTGTGGGACTGGATATGAGGGGTAAAGCTGCTGGCTGAGTCAAGGGTGACTCCAAGGCAGCGGGCTTGGGTGACAGGAGAAAGAGTGATGTTGTCAACCAAGAGGGAGCTTTTGATATGGATAGCAACATCGGCAGGAGGAAAGATGATGTGCTCTGATTTGGAGATGTTGAGTTTCAGGAAGTGCTGTGACATCCAGATAGTTACAGCAGAGAGACAGCTAGATATCTGGGTTAGTATGGCGGAGAGGTCAGATGAGTAAAGATAGATTTGCGTGTCATCAGTATTGAGGTGGTATTGGAGGCCAAATGATTGAATGAGTTTCCCGAGAGAGATGGTATAGAGAGAGAAGAGCAGAGGGTCAAGGACAAAGCATTTTGGGACTCCACTAGGAAGGGAAGAGGGGAGAGGAAAAGTCAGAAGCAGAGATGCTAAAAGAGCAGCCAGAGAGGTAGGAGGCAAGCCAGGAGAGAGCTGTTTCACGAAGATCTAGGGAGTGAAAGGTGGTGAGGAGAAGAGAATGATCGACTGTGTCAAAAGCAGCAGAGAGGTCGAGGAGTACGAGAAGGGAGAAGTGACCTTTGAACTTAGCTTAGAGTAAGTCATTTGTTACCTTAGTGAGGACAGTTTCAGTTGAGTGAAGGTGACGGAAGCCAGACTGGAGAGGGTCAAAAAGAGAGTGGGAAGAGATAAAGAGGGTCAGACGACTGAAGACAAGTCGTTCGAGAATTTTAAAACCAAAGGGAAGCAGAGATATGGGGAGATAATTGGAGAGAGAGGATAGGTCAATGGAAGGTTTCTTGAGAATAGGATCAATGAGACATATGACCATAATTTCCCTATAGGTAGCAATATACTGTTCTGTAGAGACACCATTTTACTGACTGCGTTGGTGGAACTTATAAAGTTCAGCTACAAAGTAAAAAAAATATGTTGCTAGAACAGTAGCATATCAGGAAGTGTTTAATCAATGCTTTGGCCTTCTGCACCAGTGGATTAGTAAACCACGTTTTCTGGTTTCTGAGAGGTCTACATCATTAATCGCAAGCATGTAATTTTCAAACATTCTAAAGCTGGGTACACACTACAGAAAATGACTGCGATTTCAATAACGATTTTACCAACGTCTGAAATCGTCATGCAAATACACGTGTACACATCTACACAATTTACTGACAGATCTGTTATCTTCATCTCTCATAACCATCTGTTGAAAAGATTGTGACTCTGAAAGCTCTATAGAGATCTGCCTACACTTCTGGTCATGAGTGCATACACACTTTTAAATTTCCCTGACATCACTCCGTCATTGATCGTCATCATGAGCCAACTCAACAGATACAATGTGCTTTGGTATGGTAAAACATGATCCTGGGAGTGTACACACTAATGTAATGTCGTTTATCGTGTGATCTACATGATAATTGCATGAAATGTCTGTAGTGTGTACCCAGCTTAGACCCTGCAGTAAAAGGCAATGTAGGCTTACCCGGGTGTAGAAGGAATGGTTTAGGTGGCTTCAGTAATCAAAGTGCCATCCTTGTTGCCTAGTGTCATAAAAATTGACATTGAATCTAGAACAAAATAGCTTGAGGAACATGAACTATCACATAATACTAGAAAGCCATAAGCAAATGTATGCACATAGCTTCTATTCATTAAATCAGCCCCTTTTGTTGTAGACAATAAAAAATGATTACAATGTACTGTGAATGCTGATACTCCTTTATTTCCTGTTATACAGCTTTCTTTTTTAGAGTCCTAAGATTTTATGTTGTTAGTACTGGACCCTAATAATTATGTTTATGGGATGGTCTGTTACATGCGGTGGTAGTCATTTTGCCGAGTGTGAAAACACTGACAACGAGGATACCTACAAAAAAAGCACGATTACTATCACACCAACATAAATATAATAAAAATGTACCTAAAAAGCAACAAATCACATTTACGAAGACAGCGCCATGCTGACAACTAGTACTTCCGAACACAAAAAAAAGCCTGATTACTATCACACAAACATGAATATAATAAAAATTTACCAAAAAAGCAACAAATCACATTTACGAAGACAGCGCCATGCTGACAACTAGTACTTCCGAACACACTGCTTGCCGACACTTCAGTTTCAAGTCACTTAATAGAGCGACATAGAGAAATCTGAATTTAAAGCGGCAATGTCAGGACCCTGCAAATACACACTTTAAGTTACAGTGTGTATTTGCAGGGTCCTGACTTTGCTAGAACAACCTTATTTGAAGAGGGTGGATGAAACTGGAATAAAACACACAATGTCAGTCACTAATATAAACTGTATTATATTTTAAATATTAAAGACATCAAGGGATTGGGCTATACTCATCTACATACATATCTAAAAAAATATATAAAAAGTGTAATCTGAGGGGGTGCTCTCCCAACCATACATATAGATGAAGAAACAAATTGTGAAATAAATCACCTAAAGAAGAGATGTGGCCTATAGCAACCAATTAGATTCTAGCTATCATTATGTAGAATGTACTAAATAAATGATAGCTAGAAGCTTATTGGTATTTCAAACCTGCCAGAAAACTCTCAGCTTGATACATTTAAACCCCATATCTCAGAAATCAGCAAATGTTTAAAATCTAAAAGTGTGAAAAGATATGAATAATAACTGTACATAGAAATAAAAACAAAAACAGACCCCTCAAGGAAGCCGGTTAAGATCATTATGAGTGCTAATTCAAATCCCTATAAATTAGAGATGGTCACTGACCCCCGTGTTTTGGTTTTGGATTCGGTTTTGGATCTGGATTACCGTCGTGTTTTGGTTTTGGTTTTGGTTTTGCAAAACCGCCATTGCGTGTTTTGGTTTTGGTTTTGGTTTTGTTTGGTTTTGTTTTGCTATTTTTTGGGAAAATCCATGTTTTTGGGCCTAAATTAACCCAATTTAGTGCTCCAACTGTTTTAGAGACAAGTAATCTAATTGTTGAGGTAATAAATCATCCAAAAAAACAGTTTAATTCTTCGTTGGTAGGCCTTCATTTATTCTACACACAAAACAGATTGTCTTCCTCTCCATCTATGCATATTGGCAATGCAGCCATCGTCTTTGGATGTATATTACACCCTACACTTATAGTTAAATATGTAAAGAAATGGAAAAATACAGTTTGCTTTCTGTCTCTATAGGCCCCCCTCCACTTTTTTAAAAAAAACAAAAATTCAGCCATTATAGACTGTACAATATTAATTGACATGGAGAAAGCCAGTTTGGTTTCTGTCTCTCTAGGCTCCCCTCCACTTGTATAAAATACTAATAAATTCAGCCGTTATATACTGTACAATATAAATTGAAATGGACAAAGGCAGTTTGGTATCTGTCTGCATCAGATCCTCTCTCCACTAGGAGTAAAATAGAAAACTATTCAGCCGTTATATAATCTAGAATATAAATAGAAATTGAGAAAGGCAATTTGGTATCTGTCTGCATCATAATCATCAACATCATCATTAGCTCCCTCGTCGCCTACACAAATCTCCCCCTCATCCTCTTCTAATTCCAAAGTGGCATCCTCAATTTGGGTATCTCCGGCTACACTCGGGCTATTAAGGCACACATCAGAAGAATGCTCACGATTAGACATCCTACTGTTGGATGGACTCTCCACAGGGATTGTTGTCATTTGTGAATCAGAGCAAATATTCTCCTGTAATGCCTCACTGTTATCTTGCAGCTCGGCTTTGACGCGTAACAGTAGTTGTGCACCAATTGTAGGCTGGGTAAATTTTTGGGATCTGCCACTAATAGCCAAAGGTGAAGGCCTCATTCTCTCTTTGCAACTGCGTGTGTAGAATGGCATGCTTGCAATTTTTTTTTTATCGTCACTTAACTTTTGCTCAGTTACACTTCTTTTTTGCTTCAATACAGTAAATTTTTTGGGGGTTTTTGTTTTTTGCACTAATTTGAAAACACTCTGTTGTTTGACATCGCCTTGGCCAGATGACGTACTGGGAACACTAACATCAGGACTGGTGACAGAACCTGGTTGCTCATTCAGATCATATGCGGACTGCTTTGAATCCATTCTGAGCGCAAACCACTGGGGAGTGCTAAAAATTATTTGGTAGATACTGCTGACAGATATGACTTTTCACAGCCAGAAATATTAATGCACAATTAGGGAGGACACCCCAAAAGCACTGAGGAGTGCTAAAAATTATTTAGTAGATACTGCTGACAGATATTACTTTTGACAGCCAGAAATATTAATGCACAATTAGGGAGGACACCCCAAAAGCACTGAGGAGTGCTAAAAATTATTTAGTAGATACTGCTGACAGATATGACTTTTGACAGCCAGAAATATTAATGCACAATTAGGGAGGACACCCCAAAAGCACTGAGGAGTGCTAAAAATTATTTAGTAGATACTGCTGACAGATATGACTTTTGACAGCCAGAAATATTAATGCACAATTAGGGAGGACACCCCAAAAGCACTGAGGAGTGCTAAAAATTATTTAGTAGATACTGCTGACAGATATGACTTTTGACAGCCAGAAATATTTATGCACAATTAGGGAGGACACCCCAAAAGCACTGAGGAGTGCTAAAAATTATTTAGTAGATACTGCTGACAGATATGACTTTTGACAGCCAGAAATATTAATGCACAATTAGGGAGGACACCCCAAAAGCACTGAGGAGTGCTAAAAATTATTTAGTAGATACTGCTGACAGATATGACTTTTGACAGCCAGAAATATTAATGCACAATTAGGGAGGACACCCCAAAAGCACTGAGGAGTGCTAAAAATTATTTGGTAGATACTGCTGACAGATATGACTTTTGACAGCCAGAAATATTAATGCACAATTAGGGAGGACACCCCAAAAGCACTGAGGAGTGCTAAAAATTATTTAGTAGATACTGCTGACAGATATGACTTTTGACAGCCAGAAATATTAATGCACAATTAGGGAGGACACCCCAAAAGCACTGAGGAGTGCTAAAAATTATTTGGTAGATACTGCTGACAGATATGACTTTTGACAGCCAGAAATATTAATGCACAATTAGGGAGGACACCCCAAAAGCACTGAGGAGTGCTAAAAATTATTTAGTAGATACTGCTGACAGATATGACTTTTGACAGCCAGAAATATTTATGCACAATTATGGGGGACACCCCAAAAGCGCTGGGGAGTGCCAAATATGAAGAAAAAATAATAAACCTCTATCCTCCTCTTTGCACTAGCGATTTTGGTTAGAGCAATTGCAAGAACAATATTGTATTCTCTGTCCCTGCTCTAATTAGCCTATGACTACACCCTGCTCTCTCCCTCTGTCAAATGGCGATGGATTGCTGTGGAGGCGTGTATTTATAAAGTTGAAGTATCGCGAGAACCGAGCCCCGAGATCCGACGACGTCACAATGACGTTCGGCCTTCATTTTGGATTCGGAATGGGCGGGAGAGTACCGAGCTGCTCAGCTCGGTACTCGGATACCCAAAGTTCGGGTGGGTTCGGTTCTCGGAGAACCGGACCCGCCCATCTCTACTATAAATGTCAGTATGGGGATTATATTGTCCAAAACCCTGCAGCAACTGATATATTAGTAAGTATTGCATAATATCCTTTAAGATACATATTCAAGTAGAGCAATATCTTATTTTCTTTTATGACTATATTGTCAGGGACTATATTGTCAGGGACATAAAAATTAACTCTTTCATAACATATTATGCTTAATTCTACATCATCCTTATAATGATTGGCTAGTATGTGGAACTATTATTCTTGGGAATACGAGATATAATATCTCCTTTAATATTAATGCAGAATGGGTAACGCAAAGGGGGGATGTCTGTAATGGAGAGTGCCTAGATCCAAACAATATAATAAAAACAGGGAAAAACTAGGAAGATCAAATACTTTCTCAGAAGAACACTCTGGTTTGTAGGGGTAATATGCAATGTGTTGGTGTAATTGATATCCACTATTGATATCCACTAGAGGATTGCTATGTTCTTCCTGATCTTTGCCTGTTATATATTCCCCAGTATCATCCATATAATCAATGGTATATGCACCCTGTTGAATATGGGTGAAATGGACTAACAATCCCAGATTCCCTATAATACAATGCAGGATTTATTGACTGGTACTAGCATAATGTAGGACTAGGTATTCCTCCTCTATGCAAAATGCTGTGCGCGGCTACTCTGTACTCCCCTCATATGCCTTATGCTCCTAATCCAAGATGACAATTATGTCTAATAGAGCAATGACATTAATATATGTAGTTAATGTATCGTAATAACCGCGGCTGCTCACCGCTTGTTGGCTAATTCACTTCCTGGTCTGTTACGTCATACGTGACGTCCGACCCAACATACGTTTCGCTGTTTAGGCTTAGTCATGGGAAATTGTCATGACAGACGTGTACAGATCTATGACCAATCTTACACACAACACCAGGGCATGGCAAACCCCAAAAATGAATCTTTAAACACATGATAATGATTACAATAAAGACATAGATAATAAAATATGCACCAGCCTTGCTTAAACTATCCTTCAGACTTATATGCTGGGCCTGCTGCAAAATGCAGTGCTTTCTTACTGGGCACGTCCCTCTATATATCTGACTGCTAGGGATGACATTATGACTGAGGGGTTTCACTGCTTGGTCCAATAATACCATGTGACCTGTACATGGATTTTTGGGAGTCGTAGTTGCGTTTCTGATATAACATTAGAGCCAGATACTTTAGTGGGACTACAACTCCCAGAACGTGAGAAGCCTGTGCCAATGGCAACCAAACCCTGCGAGATCTCATATAGATAGATCCAAGAATATTGGACAATACTGAGTCAATCTGAGCCTTGCTTGTAAATATAAGGCTTGAATGTGTTGGATTAACTTGAATCCACACTGCTCACCTCTACACGTAACGCTTATTTAACAAAATACACAGTTTAACACATGTTTTTTTACTTCATTTTCAGTGCTGTGGCAGCAGAGGCCACAAAAAAGAGAGAAAAAAAACATGAAATAGCAGCAGGGCTGATTCGGTTCCTGTGATGTACCAGTGGATACCTCAAAATCTATTGATGGATCTCAACTGATCTTTTGGCCATAACTGATCTCTATTAATGCCTCTTCATTGACCATCTGCCATTGCATACATGTGCTCTATGCAGTAGGTTAGTACAGGGTGTTCGGAAAGTCACTGTGCACTTATGTATATTTATTAACACACACGTTTCAATGGTTCAATATACAATGTATAATACATAATGTAAACACGAATGATAATTATAAGCAATGTTGAAAATGACCACCGATAGCATCAAGACAGGCTTGGATCCTTTTATTTTGTTTTTAAACACCACTATCAGTTGCTCACTTGAAATAGACTGAATGAATGCTGCAATCGCTCCTTTCAAGTCATCCAGTGTGCACTGATGATCTTGATGCACTGCAGATTTTGCTGCTCCCCATAGATAAAAGTCTGCCTGTCTGGTGAGCAATAATATGCAAATTAGAAATGTTACCTCAATGCTGATTGGTTGCCACGGGCAACTTCTCCACTGCTTCAATTCTCTACTGTTTTCACTGCTTTATGAAAAGTGCACAGTGACTTTCTGAATACAACTTTATTTAAGTGAATGGTGATGTCTTTCCATCAGTCCAACTAGTCAAGCATAGAATAGCCCCTTGGTCCTGTTCTCATCTCACTATGTAATCTGATGCTTCAAAAAAAAAAAAAGAGTCATGTGCAACTCTTTCGTTGATTTGAGGTCTCTAAAAAATATCTTTTTGCTACTGCCACATTGCCAATGGGTTACTCTCCTCAAGCAACATTGAAGAAAATTGGAAAAATTCTTCAGTAAAACAATCTTCAATGTCATCTGGATAATTGTTCTGCAGATTATCTGCCAAATTTTGCAGCTCATTTATTGGTATTTCAGAGGAATTAAGAATTTCAAATCGCCTATTGATGTTTTCAAAGGACTTGTTTCATTTATTCAGCTCCACAGTAAGACGATTGATTATTACATTGATGGTATTGAAAATAAATTGTTCTCTTGCTGTAAAATTCGGTTCATTGCTGTTCTCTTCCTCATCATGGAAATGTTTCCATTTTTTTGAGTGCTTTCCTTCACCTCGATAAAAATGGTTGGATGTCATGTGTTTAGCTTCAGTTTCAATACTTTCAAAAAAATCTCTAAATTTTTGCAAAAAATCCTCTAGTGAACTGTAGAGTTTCACTACTTCATCAATACAAACATTTGTTTTTTTGCAAAGTCTTACTTGTTGTATCCAACCTTTCAAAGATGTTTCCCTATACAACTAGACAGATAGTAGTTTCAAATGTGTTAAGTTGCTCTTTCAGAGCTTTTGCTTCTTCTTGAGTATTCCAGGTTGTTGTTCTGAATTCTTCAATTCATTGAGTGCATCACCAACATGCTTGTAGCCTCTTCTTAATGCTATTGTAGCATCAGCACAAGCTGACCAGCTGACCATCTTGTGCTTGACAATCTCTTTAGGGAAAGATATCCAGATGCTTCACTGAGATATTTAGTGAGCATTTCCCATCGATGAGTTCATGAAGAGAAAAAGGTGTAAAGTTACTCTAAGAAATTAAAGAATGACACAGATGTTACATAAGAATCAGCTGCACATGTTCCCACTAGATTGAGTGAGTCAGCAGAACATGGTAAATACAGTGCTAAAGGATTGATTGCATAAATTCTTGCTTGCAAGCCATTGTATTTGCCACACATATTGCAGGCATTGTCATAGCTTTGTCCTCGACAGTTGCAAATATCAATATTTTTATCAGAAAGCACTGATAGTAAAGTGCTTTCAAGGTGCTCTACAGTATGGAAATGTATTGGCAAATATTCTAAAAATCGCTCCACGGGTCCATTCTTGTTCACATATCTCACAACTATTGCTAGTTGATCAAAATGACAGAAATCCGGAGTGGAGTCCACAATAACAGAATAATATTTGGCCCTTTTGAGTTCATGGACTATTGTAGCTAAAACTTTAGCTCCCATAAGCTCAATAAATTCTTCAACTGTGGTTGAGCACATGTAATTGCTTTCTCAAATCTCTGCTCCTCCATATAGCTTGATATGATTTTGAAGAAATGAATCAAATTGGCAGATGAGTTCTAGACATCCAACGAAACTGTCAGGCGCACTTCTCCTAGGTGTCGGGGACAGACGCCTGTCTGTTGTCACTGACGGCGCTCCGCTACCTAACAACGGGACACTCTTCCTGGTTCCGGGTAGCTACGCTGCGCACACATGCACAGAGCATCGCATTCGGTTGCATAGCTACTAGAGACACTCTTTATCTGTTTAGCGGTTGGTTGTGATCGTACCACCGAAAACCACACAACCAATCAAGGAGTACTTTCCTCTATTTAAACCTCCTTCTGGCTGTATCTTGTGCCAGAGTATTGGTTCACCAGCTCCAACCTTTTGTTCCTTTTCCAGCATTGTTTTGGCTCTGACCTTTGGCTTGATCTCCGGACTACTCTCTCGTGTTATCCCTGGTATCGTTCTCGCCTGTTTGGTTTTGACCTCTGGCTCCCCTTTGACCATTGTTTGCATTATCCTTGGGTACTTCACTCCTGTTTGACTTCTGACCCGGACCATTCGACTATTCCTGTTCCACACTACCGTACTGGTGACTGACCTGGAGAACCGTGACCTGCGCACCTCACGCACACAAGTCCATATCTGTGGTGCGTTATACTCCACGCCTCTTTGTTTAGTGTGTCAATACCAGTCGGTAGCACCTGCTGCAGTCCTATCATGACAGAAACATCCATTCTGTGGAGAAAAAAAATAACTCATTAATCCCATGAAAGGGTAAACCATGTCCCCCTAGGAACTTGAACACTGCAACAACTCTCTTTAAAACTTCTCTCCAATAATTTTGCTCTTTATCCATTTGTAAAGCAAGGGCATTGTCTATCCAGCAACTATATTTGGCTCGTTGTGTGAATTTCATTACACAGCTGCGATGATCACTTGAGGTTTCATGGTCCTTAAACCTTGATCCTACATGGGGTTTCTTACAATGATATCATCCTACATGGATTTTCTGGATATATCTTGTGATCTTGACAAAGCAGTAGACAAATTCTGAATGCTCTCAGTCTGAAGATCTGCAATTTCTTCACAGAAATAAGAAGAGGTCTGTTGCACATTTGCTTCTTCTATGTCATGGGATGGTCCAGACTTCAGGCTTGGAGGTTTCCTCAGAGCTGGCAGGAAAAGCATCCTGCTGTTTACCTGTATCCATATGTGCAGTCATACTGCACTGAGAAGTTCCTGGTCCATCAAATTGTGGTTCAGGATCCTCAGAAGACACTATAGGAATCTTTGGGAATTTGAAAAACTACATCAATTTTTGCAGTTTCAGTGCTTCCTTTTACATCTCTCACTTCTTCTTTCGTTTAGCAGACCAAGATGCGTGCTTATACATCCTGGTTGATGGAGAGTCCAAAGCAATCTGACTTGTTATGTTGTAGTTTTTCTACAGAATAAGAAAAGTTAATAGCATTTGTATTACCTATACTATTCCATACATTCTATATTCCTGCTAAAAATGCCATCATTATGGATTAAGCTAAATCCAAACAAAAAACAAAGTCAACCCTACACAATATATATTGCACACATAGTCCCAAACTAAAATTGTCATTACAACAGTCATTTATAAATATAGAAGAAATTGCATACTCATGGTTTTGGGACAACACTAATCAACTATGCTAAATATCTTATAATATCCCAAAAGAGTTTAGCACTTTCCCTACCAGCTGACTGTAGCTTTTGTCTAACTACAAGCCCCTAAAAAAGATCAATCCCCACAAACATAAATACATTTTTTTGTTCTCTCACATACAGTATTCTCTTCACAAATAGAAATACATATAACCATAAAAAAGGACTATGGACCATATCCAGACAGACTGAAGGATGCTCCGCCACATAATGAAATCTAACATCCGGCAGGTCTATTTATAGCCTAGGGCCTTTCCGACATTGTTAGGGCATAAAAAACATTAAGCATATGGACATGTTTGAACATCCGGTTTGTATTTGCAGATTCTTGTATTGCCCATATCACATGCAATACTTTAATGAATGGTAGAATGTGTTCCATTTATATGCATGGGATATTTATACAAGATTTAACCAAGTAGTTGTAAAGGTGGTGATCATATAAAATGCAGAGGTCAGCACCCTTATACACACTTAACCAATTAATTTTCATTGGATGTAAATATAATTTAGTACTCTGTGAGGGGAGAACCCCTCCTCCTTGCATACCCCGCTAACTGCCGGCACTGGAGGACGCCCTTCGGGGACCGCTAAGATTTACGTGTCCTGGGAAACTGGAAATAACTGTTACAAATCATAGTTGCATTTCTTGCATTTTCTTGATACTTGTTAATAAAGCTAAAGCCTATTGTTTTTCAAGACATACTGTGTTTCTTTGATTAAAACTATAATTACTATAACTACTATAATTACTATAATTAAAATGTGAAGCACTCTTAAAGGTATAATACACATTATTAGATTACTTCTATTTTATTTGAAGCAATCATAAAGGCACAAAGCACATTATTATATTATATTATACAAATTATATATTCTAATTTCTCAGTCCCCTCTTTTGATTCAAAGTTTAATTTAGAACCTCTAAACTATACCCTGCCTGTAGTCCTATTTGGCTCCTATATAGACCACACTTCACAATATTATTCCCTAAAGGTTTTATACAATGGAATCTTATAGATTCATCCAAGCAGTTGCCTTGGTTGCGTAGCAGTAAATCTGGCCCTGGCCATGTGCACCGTTGCTTTGTTACAGTTCTGTTCTAAGAACTAGATCCTTACAGATACAGCCGTGGAGCCAAGAGTATGATGAAAACATAAAAACTATTTATTGAAGTGAAAACACAATCCAGGTAATGCAAGGTACGCACAGACAGGTAAGACTTGGTAAATAAACAAACATCTGGGTGTGGCAGTGTGACAGACCCGGGCCTTATATTGAGAATATCCTGCCAACCCGGTCTGTCCTCAGTGGGCCAACTGAACAACCATGGCCCACTCTGTTATTAAATGCCGCCCGGTGCCCAGATCTGTTATTGCTGTGGTGTCCAGAGAGGGAGGGGAGAGGCAGCTCACAGGAAGTGGGAATCAGCTGTGGACCCTGTGACATCAAAAAGTAGTGGAACGGGTTAAAAAGAGGAGGGTCAGGACCTTATCTAAAATCAGGAGAGGGTCTCTCCCTGTTTGCTAACTATTGTTCTAGCAAGTCTGCAACACAGTCCGAATGGCACCATCACCGCAGGGGGAGACCACTGATGTCATGCACTATTTCCACCCCTGTTACCACCCAAACTCTCCACACCACCAATCAGAAGAGGACAATGAGTGGGGGGTTGTGGAAGGGACAAAAGGGGAGCTGTCTGAGGGAGGGGGGAGTTGTTGGAGAATCTTGAGACAGTGAGGACTTGGACTGTTGGAGAGTAACCGTATTCTCACAGGGCCTTAAAGGAATGCTTAAGGCAGGAGCTTCTTGACAGAGATCGGACAGTGTACCTCTAGGACTGATTCTGTTACCACTCCATCGGGAGACACTCGCAGATTCTGGGGAATTGGTGAGCCTACATCGGTAGGGAGACTATACCCAGGGTCCCACCAAGCTGGTGGAGAGTTGGCCGAGCGGCTGGGATCAGCAAGATACACAGACCCACCTTAAGGATCAGAAACCGTGGCCCACTTGGATTGTCAGCTGTGGATTTTATTACCAGGAGTTTGGGCCTGCTAGGACTCTGTGCTTGGAGGTAACCTGCTGGGGACTTTGTTGGGGAGTTTTTACTTGCACTGGTGATTTTCTGACACTTGATATATTTGGTGGGGGAACAAGTTTCTCCTTGGGGAGCACTGTTGTATTTTACTAAGTGTGTACACTTTGTTTAATAAAAGGGATTATTATTTCTTTCCTGTCTCCTTATCTGTGTGACCTGTGAACCTAGAGGACAGGGTATCTAGTGAGCTTTGGTTCTAACCCCGGTGTCCTCACAGGCAGCATAACAAGTTAATTGTAATAAAAACAGTACAGCAGGTACAGGTAACTTAGCTGAACAAAGATTGACAGCGAGGGCCAAGAATTCATAAGAACTGTAAGTTTGCAGTATGTCCAAGCATTAGACAGATTTTCAGGCTAACATCCTAGGGACTGGGTACAGGTAAGTAGTAAGTGGTTTCACAGGGACAGAATGTAGCAATACAGGTAGTCAAAGGGGGAAAAAACACAACAATGACCAGCAAGGAGCATAGTGAGGATCAGGTATATATAGTCAATGACACTGGTGCATTAATTAACAGGAGGAGAAGGTTAACTCCTGCTAGTGAGGGAAATGGCAATCAAATAATAGCAGCACCTCTGGTAAGTCAGATGTACTGCAGATACAATAAATTCAAACATTAGTCCAGCAGACAGGAGATGCAGAGGCAAAGCAGCATCCCGATGATGGAGGAAGGTCCCGACACGCATGTAGAGATGTACACCACAAAGTCATACGAGTCCCATTGCATGCACAAAAGGCCCACACGTTCACCACCGACAATACAGTGGCCATCATCTTAGGTGACTGACTTGGTGGAATGTGGCAGTGTTAAAGACCAGATAAAAATTGTTGACCCTCAATTGAATATTCAGACAATTTATTTGATAATAGTCAGTCCCTATCAGGTAAGTTAAGCAACAATGAGGTAAAAGAGAGTGGATCTAACAGTTGGTAGTCTTGAAATAATTTAAGTGAAATTAGATTCTTTTGAGAGGGCAAAGGATGGGACAGCAGACAGATGTTATTTCAGGCAGTATTGCTTTTCAGATTTGCTGGGGTTAATTCAGAGTGCTTAGATCAATGATGGACAACTAGTCATCCTAAGCCATCCTAGGTTTTAGATCATTCTGTGCAGTATGCCCCATTAGCCCTAGCTTTTTATCTCTGTCCTGATGAGCATAACTTGCACTTCCAGCTTTTTTTCAATTAAAGCATGGCAAGTCGCTGAAGCTTGGTGGGTCTTAAAACAGAGAACTTGATTCTTTGCCCGGATTCTCTTCCAAAGTCTGCATCACATTAACTCCTTCACACAAAGCAGAAAAGTCATGCAGTGTCACCACATTTGAGATCAGACAAGGAGGGATATGCAGTCTGCAGCACATTAAAATGCCTGCTGATATCATAACTACCAACAGTCCCTATTTTTTGTAGGACGGCATGACCTCAAAATAATGTGGGTGTGGTATGGGTGACCTACACATGGTATGGACAAACCTGAGTGTGGTTTGGGTGGATCATGTGAGGTGCTTAATTGTGTCCCAACTTTTCTTTTTAAAATGTTGGGAAGTATGTGATAAGGCAAAAGCCATAAACAGTCAATTGTGTCAATCAGGTTGACTTCCACAGCATATGTTATATGTTATTCCAGATTGGTGTCTCCTTCTTTGATTAAATATTTGGTTTAGTTTATTTTTGAGATTAAGATTGTTTTGTGGCCATTGAAGCATACCAAGTTGACATTCACTAGCTTAGCTGTATTTTTTATTATTGTCATTGTATATTATTATTTGTATTTGTTATTGTAATTTGTAAATTTGTTATATTATATATTGGTTTTCATTAAACCTGTTTTTATAGAAGCAATTATTTTTTCAATACAGATAGAACAATTGTTTTTGTTCTTGATGCACACACTTTTTGTATGCCTGTCTCTCAATTTTAAACCTGTGTTTCTAGAATCAATACATTTGCTCCCGGCCTGATTAGCATGAAAGAACCTTTCTGCTGTTGGGAAATGTGAGTGAATTTTCTCCCTTCCTTTTGTCCAAAAAGACAGGAACTAATTATAGCAGACCCAATAGTGCTTATTTGAAAATGCCCAAAGCAATCACAATTATTTAAAAAAATGGGTAGGGATTATCTTAAATTGTACAACAGTCAACTATCAATGAAGTATACTGTTGCAAATTGCATATGATATTTGGTGCTGGGATTTCTGGTTAGAAGAAGTTATTACTTGAAGTAAATAATTCATATTTTAATATTGTGTTGCACAGCAATCATGCACTATAAATCCATTCATGCCCACTAAACACATAAAAACTCACATTAATACAAAAACCTGTAAATAATGCAACCAATGATATGTGAAGGAAATAGACCCACTGGGCCTAAAGTGTTGTCAGAAAATTGCAAAACTCATTGCTGAGCTGGACAGTGATTAATATAGGCACAAAGGTCAATAGACTTAATAGCAAGACCTTCATGATTCAAAAGGGTTTCTGTATATGACAAACAAAGTGTCCTCAAAGATGAAAATAACAATGAATGTGTAAGTGTGATGATGATATCCAAACTTGTTTAAGTAAGAAATTATGAAGTTGCTTAAGAGATTTGGATAAATTAAATATGTGATTTTATTTCTAGAAAACAGAGAAAGGCCTCAATATTCAGGAAGGTTAAGCTTTGACTCCTGTTATACAAGATTTGTGTATAATAAAGAAAAAAGGAATGTGTCCTCATAAGAACTGTTGTTTCAGCAAAATATTATTGTGTACTATATATGTAACATATGTACATTCATTGTTCCAACCTATAAATAATAGCAAAGGAGTGTGTCCTGTAACTTGTATGGTGAATCTATACTAGTTTGAATATTCTCCAGGTGCAAACCTGATTTCTAAATAAATGTGACTCTGGATATACTCACGATACAGAGGCCCCTGGATCTTAATTTCTTCTACAATTACCTGGTGTCTGAAAAAGTGGGATGTAGATGCTTGGAGAATGAGAGAAAAGTAGAGCTGGACTGTTCCTGGGTTTAGTCAGTCCCATAAAAGTTACAAGGGACTTTTTGAAATTCATATTTGAGATTTCACACTTAGTGGTTGACCTGCTACTCAATGTTATTGCTAGAGATACCTACATTGAAGCTTTGTTTGTCCATATTTATGGATTCTAATACTTAACTCTTAAATAGTATTTCTGGTAGGAATTGTTGTCATTGAATTAGTTTGTATTGAATATTGTTATACAGAACCTTTGTTCCCCACCTCCAGTCTGTATTCATGTTATTTTGCTGTACATCTAAGAAACATTTCCAGAATATGCACATATCTCAAACAAGGCACTACAAAATCTTTAAAACATGCACTGATAATCTCACTCTTTGACTATTGCAATTGCCCTAACCATACCTTCACCCGTACAATCTGTTTTGAATGCACCGGTGAGACATATTTTCTTTACAAAACATTCTTCTACTGCTGCTCGGCTCAGTCAGTCACAACATTGGTTGCCTGTACTCAGTTGTCAAAGTGGAAATTTAGAAGTGGCAGTGTGGAATATGTAAAGGGAATGTAAGTGAATGCAATTTGATAGTTTTACAATCAAAGCAGCAAAAGAAGTGGCAGTACAGCATACCACCTTATACACCCCCACTTCGACCATTGCCTGTACTATAACAAATCAAATATAAAACATCTACTAATATACAAAGCAATTAACAAAACTGCGCAAAGATATATCGCTTCACTATCCCAACTCGACCCCTTCTCTTTCCCAAAGACATGCACCACTCATCCACACTCATTAGTTGTTCCCATTACCGATTACAGTACTTTTTCATGCTGCACCCACTCTGTGGAATGTACTTCCTTGCACAATATGACGTTCCCATTGCCTCCAAACCTTCAAGCGATCCTGGAAAGTTCATCTCTTTATTCAAGCTTAACAATGAGATACCTAAATATTAGATGGCCTTCGGTCTCAAAGAAATTCAAAATTAATTTCTAATAGTTTTTTTGTGTGGGTGGATTGGTGTAATGCTAAAGCCTCTGATTTACTGTTATTAAATTTATAACCCAAAAGAGTGCTGAAGATGTTTAGTTCCTAAATTAAGTTTGGGTGGGAAGTGTGTGGGTAAGATAAGGTAAGCATTATATTGCCAACGAAAAACGAGACTTTGTAATGGTGAGAACTTAATTGGATCCTTTTGATGTCTGGGTTGGCTTGTACTCTAGCTACTAACAATTCAATACAGAGAGCATATATCAGTGGCGAAAGGGGACAATCCTGTCTTGTGCCAATGCTTACTTTGAATCTTGGTGAGTTTAGGCCATTCTGTGAAAACAGAGGATGCATGGTTATAGTGCTTGTATAGCCTGAAGATAGTCCCCTTGAAGGCCAAAGGTTGTTAGGGTCTGTTGCATGAAAGGCCAGGGCACAATCATTTTTTTTGTCCATTGTCATCTGCTTCAATGGAAAGGTAGAGCATTCAAAGTTTAGCAAAGTGAGGCATAGAACTTTCGGTGTAGTGTTTAGTGATAAATCATCCGCAGTGGAACTAAGAATCTTCTGGAGTGAAGCAGCAGTGGATTGTTAATTCACTATCAGCGACACCCAATAACTTTTTTTCTGCCATTACACATTTTCATCTTGCGGAACTTTGGCATTTCGAGGAACCCAGTTTGAGATAAAGTTGATTGACGATGACTGGCATCTCTACTGCATCATGATACGCTTCAAATGTACCATATACTGTACTTTACATGAATCTTCATGCAACAGACACCTTTAACATAGTATGCTGAATTGCATGTATCATAAGATTATTATTGTTAATTATTATTCATTTTTTATTTATAGGGCGCCACTAGGTGTCCACAGCGCCGTACAGGGACAAACGAAATTACAATACGAGGTGAGACAGCACAGTACAGTAAACAATAAGCACAGTAACTCAGTGAGCTCAAAGCACAGCTAGAGGGGAAGGGGAAGGGAGAGGGGAAGGTCCGCCAACGACGGAGTCCAAGAGGGAGGGCACGGATGACAGGGAGACCCCCAGAGGGGAAAGGAAGGAGCGAGAGGGGACAGGGGGAAGAGGGTCCTCGAGGAGGAGGGCTAGGTAGCTGAAGAGCAGAGTTAAAAGTGGTGAAGACAGGAGGAGAGATGACCCTGCTCAAAGGAGCGTACAATCTAAGGGGTGGGGTAGACAGACAGAGAGACATGGGGGAGAGAAGGAGGAACGGAAGATAAGGATAAGGGAAGGAGGGAAGAGGCAGAAGAAAAGGTAGGAAGTTAAGTGGGAGACTGGAAGACTTTAAGAAAAAGGTGGGTTAAGATATGTGCAACTCATAATAAAAACCTAATTGAGCCATATATTTCTCACACATTTGTGTCCAAATGAACATGGTGCCCTAAGCGTCTATATATTGATGCGGCCAAAGTAAATCCAAAACAGTTATCATCATCATATATTTCAAAATAATCAACTTGACGATGAGGACTGCTATTTTAAAAATGTACCTAATTGATCTTAAGAGGTCAATCCACAAATAGCTCATCATATCGCTATTGACATTTTCATTCATCCGGGTTAGTCTCTTTTTTTTTAAAATGTTTTATTCAAATTGGACTACTTTAGACTGAATAAAGAAATTTCCCAATGGATTTAAGAAAGTTGTAAACAAGCGATTTTGGGTAGTATTTATTTTAAGCAATATAAGAGTCAGTGCCTGATTCATTAAGGAACGTAAATGCTGATACGTGCCTTATTTTGCATAAAAACGCTATGCGCATTCTCAAAAGCGGAGCGTACACCAATGAACACAGCAACGTGAAATTCATCTTTGAGTGCAGAGTGCCCTTTCATGGGCGGAACAAGGAGAGTGGAAAGGGCGTATGCATGTAGTCAATGTACAGTAAGGGCGTGTCAAGCTCGAGTACATACAGTAATGGCCGAAGTTTTGGGCATCTCAAAGACACTTATTTTTCTGTATATCACTTGCACCAGCTACATGTCGAGTGTAAGTACTGATTACTAGTGATGACGGTCGTGTATGCATGCTAAAACGTGTTTGCAATTAGAAGCAACTGTAAAAAGGCATTATATGTGCAGTAGTCATCATAACCTCCTAATAAATGTATATGATGTAAAAAAAAATGTTTTGTCATTAATGACTATGGGCCTGATTCATTAAGGATCTTAAATTGAGAAATTTCTTATTTCAGTCTCGTGGACAAAACCATGTTACAATGCAAGGGGTGCAAATTAGCATTCTGTTTTGCACATAAGTTAAATACTGACTGTTTTTTCATGTAGCACGTTCTTTGTTGAACACAGATGTGCATATTTTTTTTTTAAAAAAACGCACAACACATTTGTTTTGTCTACCTTCATGAATCAGGCCCTCAGTGTCTGTTTCTTTTTTTTTCTGTTAGGTACTTTTGTAGAATTGTGTGCTCCAATGGGCCCTGGCAGACTTGAGCATGTTGGTGCTTGTGGTTCTACAAATCTTAGCATGCTCAAGCAGTCAATAGCTGTCATAGCTTGCTGGAACTTGTAGCTCATATTTGCCAACTCTTCCGGCACGTCCGAGAGACTCATGCATTTTGCGAGAGTCTCACGGACTCCCGGGATCTCCCGCATCTGGCAGAATTCTGCCCACTTTCTAGTGAAGTGGGCAGAATTAGGTCCCACCCTCTATGCCAAATGACGCGTTTGCATCATTACGTCACGAGGGCGGGGCCAAAACTACGCAAATTTTGGAGCCACACCCGCATCACGCCCACCTCCCCCAGCAGGCTCCCGGAAGCAAACTTCAGCAAGTTGGCAAGTATGTTGTAGCTCCACAACATTTTGTGATTTTACACTATTTTCCTTGCACCCACTGCCCAAGAGTTGCCAGGAGCAGTCCCAAAGCCCTGGAAAATGCTGCCCATACTGACTGGGCCGGTGCTAGGTTTACACTATGAAAGGAGAACCCCATGCTGTGGGTTTCCTTGTAATAGTGTGACGTGCGCTTGATACTTGATATATCACAATATAAAGATATTTAATAATTCTGAACACATAGCAGAAGTAGAAAAATGTAATTGATAGTTAGTAAATTTGTTTGTTTTCTCACATTTTTTTCATGTTTAAGACTGTCTTACTCATATGTAAAGTAAAATTGCTGAATATTCTGTACCACTTATTTTTATGGAAAAAAAGTTGAAACTACAAACTTTAATGTAAAGAATAAGGAAAAGGGATGTGGATTAATGGAAGGCATCATGTGAGCTCTCCTATTTATTTGTTTGATCTATCATCTGTGCAATTACTGCTACTATGTGTAGGATCATTCCTGCAGTTGACTGATTTAGCTGGTTGCTAGGTGTTAGGTGGCTTCTCCGCACTGTTACTAGGTGCAGGAGATGGTCTCCTGTATTCTCCGATAATCGCTTCCTTCCTCCTCCAGCCACGCTCTGCGCACGCATGTGTAGAAGGTGCCACGTCCCGTTGCTAGGCAACAGGACGATTCCTCTCTTACCTGTCAGCTGTCAGCTCTGTCTGACCGCCAAAATCCTGCTGGCCAATGGGGGCTCACCTTCCTCCTTAAATAGCAGCCCATGGCACCACTAAGGTGACAAAGTATTGGTTTTACTACTTGCTCCAGCACTTTCTTGTTGTTCTAGTCTCCTGCATTACATTTGGTTTGACTTGGCTTATCCTTGACTTCTCTTCTGGATTGCGTTTTGGTACCTTATTGCTCCTCTGGCTTTTGACTCCTGCCTTGTCCTGATTATCCTCTGGATCACACCTGTTTATATTCTGCCCGGCTGGTTCTGACCAGGATCTGTTCAACAACATCTGTCTAATTCTGTAACTATGCTGCCTCCCTGTTCATTTGCACAAATACCAACTAGTGGCCACCTTTGCTTGTTACGTGACACTAGGCAAATAGTTACAAGCTTTATTCAGCTCTCAGTCTGTCAGCCTAAGGTGTGCTGTCACCTACTTCACTCATGCAGCTAATCATTCCTGGCAGCATACCAATGCTGGTGATAGTTCCTGCTTGACCTAGTGTGCCTTGCATCCTGACCTGTTCTGCTAGCAGTGGTTGACCTGTATTGTTTATAGGAATTGCTGTCTTCTCCACTCCTGACTCTTGGCTTTGATAAACAAATTTGTTCTCATATCTTTACCTGCCCTGACCCCTGGCTTGTTTAAAGGATTCAGTGTCTTCTTGACTCCTGATTCCTGCCTGTCTGACTCTGAGTTCTGACAAATGCATTCTGCTTGCTCACTACCTGTTACCATGAGCTGTTCAATCCATCAGACAAGTGCTAGACTACTCCACATTAACCCTTGCCTGTCTGGCTCAGAGTTCTGCAATATACAGTCTGGTTGCTCACTACTTGCTGATGTGTGCTATCCACTTCATCAGACAAGTGCTAGAATACTCCACACTAACCTTTTCCTGTCTGGTTTAGAGTTCTGCTATTTACAGTCTGGTTGCTCACTACATGCTGCTGTGTGCTGTCCACTCCATCAGCAAGTGCCAGACTGCTCCACATTAACCCTTGCCTGTCTGTCTCAGAGTTCTGCTAATATGTCCTGGTTCTCATTTCCTCCTAGTGTATTCTGTCCTCTCTACTGGGCAGGTGCTAGATCAACTACTGCTACTACCGGGTACTGTGGAATGTAGCAGTTACGTGTGTGCATGCTCGTCTCACGTCCGCGCACATCAAGGCGCCCCCCTTAACATGCATTGTATCATATCTGCTTATATAGTGATTCTACTATCTATTCATTACAGTTTAGCCGCTTGATCTACCATGTTCTTTACTACTTGAATAAACACCATTCTTAAGATTTTCACATCTAGACTGGATTATTAAAGTAGCAGTGGTTGTGCTGTCTGTCTGAATATACTCAGGCCAAAGGGAAGTTATAGTGAAGACAGGGCTGCTAAAGGTGAACATGTCGCAAAGCGGTTCTAGCAGTTGAGGATAACACTGACAATGTGTCCTAGAAGAAAGAAATGGAGAATAGGAATGTGTAAGTGTAATGATAACATACTTGCTTCTGTAAAAAAATATTTAGTATCTTAAGGGATTGCAGTTTTCTATATTTACATTACTCATAAATACCAGTGTAAATCCCCATATGGGAGGAGAATGACCTGTACTTTTCATTTTAGACAGGGCCGGTGCTAGGGTCCACGGCGCCCTAGGCATTTTTAAAAAAGCGGCGCCCCCCCCCCCCCCCGCAAAAATCGGCGCCCCCCCCGCGCAAAAATCGCCGCCCTCCTCCCTCCTCCCCCCTCACCCCGTCTCTCCTTACCTTGTCTCACCACCGCCGCCTCTCTGCTCCGTCTCCTCCCCTCCACTCACTGACACTAGTAAGTGGAGGGGAGGAGACGGAGCAGAGAAGCGGCGGTGGTGACAAAATAGCCTCTTCCCCCCTCCCCGTGCATCTGAATGCTGTGCGGCGGCCGTGACAGGTATGGTCAGCGGTCGCCGCACAGTTTTAAAGTCATTTAGTATTCTGTGGCGCCCTCCAGAGCCCGGCGCCCTAGGCAAGTGCCTAACCTTGCCTAATGGGAGCGCCGGGCCTGATTGTAGATATATTCTGGCTTTATACTCTCTAGGTACATACCTGATTTTTAAATATATGTGATTTTTCATTCTCAAATTACAGAAATATCTTTTATTTCAGAGCCTCCAGTTACAAAGCTTTCATCACACAAATAAAGCTACAGAATATTCATTCATAAGAAAGTGAAGATCTGAAAATTAAAGTAAAACCAAATACAAGAACTGAAAACACTTTGTTAGGCATCTAGAAGGCATCTATTCATGCATTTGAAAGCAATAAATGAATAAGATTTAGAGTTACATTATGTCTATATTATTTCCTTTTGCTATCTGTATGCTGCCATTATGTTACATCTGAAAGAGAACATATGTTTGTGCTTAAAGCACAGAAAATGGCAAACTAATGCTACTTATCTCTGATTGTCTATTTTTTTAAACATAAGATGGGAATGATATGTAAATTACAGTTAGAAAGTCTACAGTAGCATAAATTGATAATAACATGAGAGTTTGTTTTTTATTCTAGTTCATTAGCTATACAGAAATATATTTTGTATTATAGATATATCCTGCTTTGGTGTATTGTGGAGAGCCAATAGCCAATAAAGTGTTAGGCATTAAGGAGAGCTATGCTGGTGAGGAAATAACCAAGACTCCTTACCCAGTATGTACCATATTCACATGCATGCCAAAATGACCAGTCATTGTGCAACTCCTCTTGCTCCAAGTGTATCCCAATTGTAAAGCGCTATGGAATATGTTGGCGTTATATAAATAAATGATGATGATGATGATTGAAGAGCAAACAGGTGCATAGGGATAGGAGCAGGGGCACACGCAGGATTCTTAAGGGGGAGGTTTCCAAATGGTTGAATTCGGAAAAAAGGAAAAATAAAAAATAAAGTGGCACAATAAGCCTTCAATATAAACATTTTTGTGTAATCAAACTGTTTTTACTATAAATAACAAGTACATGTGAGTATATATATATATATATATATATATATATATATATAGATAGATGGACAGATAGATAGATGGACTGATATATAGATAGATAGATAGATAGATAGATAGATAGATAGATAGATAGATAGATAGATAGGTAGATAGATAGATAGATAGATAGATAGATAGATAGATAGATAGATAGATAGATAGATAGATAGATAGATATTTTGAATGTATCAAAGTGGTACTCTATGGTTAGTGAACATTAGGGGCTTGGAGAGGGTATTATTACTAAACAGCAAATGTTTTAATGATTAATCTGAATTACTAACACAAAATTTATTATGAAACAGAATAAATAATATCAAATTAAAATTACATACCTAAAATATATACCAAAGAATATATATCATATATTTTTATATACAGTATATAATTAAGCTGAACGCCCAGTGTAACTGGGACTCACCGTTCAGCCACAGTGCGCCAGTGACAATTTCAGATGACTGGCTATGCCTGGGAGAAGCTGCTGCGGCTGCGCATGCGCAGCAGCTCTATTTCGCCAGTGACAGCATATATAGCAACCGAGATGCTGTCACGCAGTGCTGTATAACGGGTTTAGCATGTTTACATGCTTTTGTCTGTTCGTCCATAGAGGTGAGGGAGGAGGTTTCTAGAGACTCGGAAACCCCCCCTGCGTGCTCGCCTGAAAGGCTAACTGAGGAAACTGTCAGTGAGAAACCATTCAAAACTTGGTTAAAGTGATGCAACTCAGTTACTTAATTAAGCTAATTTTTATATTTGCATTATTTTTGGTGGAGAGAGGCATTTAAGCCAAACGTATTTAAAATCATGTGTTTGTGTCCAGCTTGTACTTATCACTTCAGGGTTAAATTTTCAGAGTGAACAGCCAATAGTATTCAGGGGGGAGTGTTTGGCTGTTTCATATTAGCAGTGGAGCAGTGCTGGCTGCTGCACAACAGGCTTAGTATCTTGTTTTCTGTGTTTTGTCTTTCTGCTTGTCACCTCCTGTATTTTTGTGTAGTTTAGCTGGATATCTTTCGCTCTTTCTTTCTGGCATAGCTGTACCATTCCTTCTTTGTCTTATTCCCCCTTGTGGTTTTCCTCTTCTCCCAGGATCCCCTGTCCCCTTTCTCTGTACCCCTCCTCCCTCAACTTCCTCTTTCTTTCTTTCCTTTTTCCACCCTCCTTCGGTATTTTCTCCTCCCTACCCTCTCCATCTTCTTCCCCGTTCTCCTCAGCATATCCCGCCCCACCAGGACTCGGTCCGCCCCGCCCGCCTCTACGACTCTGCCCCGTCCCAGGGGCCTTCTACCTCTGCCCCATAGCCTCCGGAGCCCCCTGCCACTGGCCACACCACCCTGGTCCCATCTCCCCAAGCACCTAGCACTTCAGCGTGAATCACCCCCCTCTGCAGCCACCCGGCTCGTGCCGGCCGGAGGTCATGTGGCCCATGGTTGCCGGGTCACTACTTCCGGTCCTGCGCGCTGGGTCGGGTGTACGACGCTTCTGTGGGCGGCAATCAGAGGACTAGTGCCCGCAGGGGGAGATCCTTTTCTGCACAGTCAGTGTCGAGCGCCGCGGTCAGGTCCATTGGGGATCCCCTCCTTCTTCAGTCTTGGGCAGAGCATTGGAGCATCCTCTGATGGGTGTGCACACCCCCTTCCTCCTGCACCTGTTCAGCCCTCTCCATACAGGGGACTAGGTCCCATATTCCTGGATCCTCCTCTCCCGGCTTCTCATTTATTTTATGTGGGGGTGAATAATAGGGTTCCATCCAGCCCCATCCCCCCAGCCTCATTTGGGAGATCCTCCACTTACCCCCTTAAATAAGGTGCAACAGGGGTAATAGCCCCCCCCGATCCCTTCTTTAATGGGTATGCCTGGCTCTGCCCCCCCCTTTCAGCTGCCAGGCCCACCCCAGTATTACTCCTTCCCCGCTGCTTTTCTCAGGGATCTCTCCCTCTCAGGGACCCTTGGGGGTAACCGCTCAAACGCAGTCTCAGATAATGTTCCAGCCGCTACCAGAAGGCGGACAGGTTACTGCTCAAGCCCAGCGGCTGGCTGCCTCATCACAAACAACCAGGCCTGGGGATAACGAGTCGGACAGGGTTGACTCCTGGTACGAGTTCGCAGTTTCCTCCTTCTCAGTCTCAATACATTGGGGACAACAGCGGTCACCCTGTGATTGTTTTTTTACCCCATCTTGTAGTGATGCTCGCCAATGTACAGTGTACCAATAGCATGCACGCCAATACGAGCTCTCAGGTGTTGCCCGTTACAGATGTTAATAGCTCTTTTCATTTAGTACCACAGGTATCTGTCGGGTCGCTGTCTCAGCAACAATCTCTATCAGGCATTGGTGGCCAGATGGCAACTTGTCAAACCAGTGATCCGGTTCAACCATCTGCAGTGGATTTCACCCAAGTTTCAACACAGAAAGCAGTCTCAGGCATGGTTGGTGAGTATGACGTTTCTAGAATTTGTTACACAGACACTGCTAGCTCTCCTATTTCCATGACTAGCGAGGAGTCATCAGGTTCTGCAGAGCAAGGTCATCGCAAGCTGATAAAAATTTTGAACACTCACTTTGGAGGTAGCAAGGGTAAAAGAAAGGCTGGGTCTGGTCATTCTGGTAGGGCGCCATCAGAAGGTCCATGGGTAAAATGCGAGAACACGGCCCTGTTTATCGGTATAAGACCTAGTGTTAGGGATAAAATAAAATGGGGTTCCTATGTCGATATGTTCGATCTCACAGTTGAAGCAAAAAAGGATTTGGAGCGAGCATGCGCAAAAGGTGGGGTTGGAGAGGAAGCGTATAGAAATTTTTCTAATTGGTTGACGGGATACTTTGTTTTCTCAGTGTGTTACCTGGAAATGAGACCTAGTGCCCTCATTGATTTTTGGAAATACTTGCACGTGATAAATGAAATGTACATGTGTGATCGTCCAGAGACCTGGCGTACTTATGACAAACAGTTTAGGGAAAAAGGGCACGGCCAACCTTCCATCCCTTTAGTTTTCAAAGACGTGGAAATATGGATGAAATTAAATCGGGCTCAACCAAACTCGGGCTGTAGACTCCTGTCCACAAGGTTTCCAGCAACGGGGAGATGAAGTGCTTCACAGTGGTCCAAAAATAGATGTTTTGCCTTTAACAACTAGTCGGTGTCCAGAGGGGAGTCATGCAAGTACAGACACACCTGTTCGAACTGTCGGGGAACACATCCTGTTAGAGAATGTCCATAAAATAGCGCACCCCACACAAGAATAAGGCTAAATCTCCCATTATATTAACGACCCTGTTCAAGTGGTTGTTTCTTTACACCAATGCGTCCAGGGCCTCCTTCCTTCCTTCAGGGGCCCTGAGCTGGCGGCGGTGTGGATAGCTCCTCCTGCAGCAACAATAGTAGCTAACATTGGCGTCATAGGGGTATCTAAGTTATATATCACGATCAGAGCTCCTCTGTCATTCACAACTGTAAGTTGTAAAGAAATTTTACCTTGACTTTAACTTTATTGGGTGCGGGATGCACAACACGTTAATGATGTCCTGAAGCAGAGTGTCGTATTTTATTCTATAAAGATTGGGAAGCCGCACATTGTTCTGTATATCTGATTGTGGCAGATCTTGGTCTCTACGTTAATCCTGGGACAATAGTAGGTGCTCCTTATTTGTCAATATGTCTCACAAAAATAAAAAAATAAGTAGCACTCCTAAACATACCATTATAAAAGCTCTAGAAAAGGCTGGTGGTCGACCTAAAGCAGTGACTGAAGCAGCTGATACGGGATCGGATTCAGAAGATAATTCATCACCTGAAAATCCACTCACCCCCAAGGATGTGATTGCCATAGTCACAAAAACAATTCCGTCAGAAATGAGAGCAATTGTCTCTGAGCTTCGGTCGGAAATATCTGAACTCGGATCTCATACTGATGTTGTTGAAAATCAGCTGGATGTAGTCTCCAAGCACCAACAAACAACAGACACGGAGATAGCTGACCTACGTGCAGAATTCACCACTTTCAAAGACCAACTGGAAGATCTAGAGAACCGTGACAGACGTAACAACTTCCGGATAAAAAATGTCCCGGAATCCATTTCTGCAGAAGCATTGCCTGATTACTTAGAGGGCCTATTCCTCCATTTGATTCCTGACCTTTCAAAAGAGTTACTTAATTTAGATAGGGCCAATAGAGCCCTTCGCCCGAAACCAAATTCAGATCAACCTCCCAGAGACATAATTATAGGTTTCCACTACTTCAAAACTAAAGAGCGAATAATGGCATCAGCTAGAAACGTACAATCAATCTCCTACTCTGGATCGCACCTACAGTTGTATCAGGACTTGGCTCCATCTACGTTGAAAAAACATAGGGACCTTATTAATGTCACAAAAGTTCTATGTAACCACTCGATAAAATATAAGTGGGGCTTCCCATTCAAGGTAATTGTCTCAAAAGAGGGTCTTGACCTGCTTAGGCGTCTTCACCTTATCCAGGACTCTGATCCTTCCACTTTAGCATCTCCTTCGCAGCAGAAGACTTCGGCTCCGGCTCCATCTTGGCAGAAAGTGTGATTCTTGTACATAAACTGACTCCAGTCTATTCGCTATCTTAAGATCTCCTTTTCATGAGGTTGGAGTAATTATACTATCTTAACTATGGCTACGGTTGTTAATACATAATTAGCTTAATATTTCATTTACATTTATTGTGTCCACTATAATACTTAAAGTTTACATAAAAATGGATTATAGGACTTTGCTAATTTCTCAGACTAAGTAACTTTTTGATATAGGTATTGGTAGCCAGTTGAAAGCCCTCTCCCCCCTCTTCCCCTTCCATCCCTTCCCCCACTCCTCCCCTCTTCCCTCCCTACCCCTTCTCCTTAAAGGGCTTTAACCAATTCCTAACCGGTTTATGTCACTTTGTTTTGGTAATTACCTGTGAGATGCCCTCCACCCATGCTTATCTCACCCGCACCCATGTGCTTTAATAGTGCGCTAAGCACAGATTTTGTTAGTTCTATACTACAGTTCTCACGTAGTACCACTACCCCCACCAATCATTCCACTACCAAAGAGATGGTGTCATGCAACCCGCCACATCTCTTTCATCTAGGTCCTAGTTCTCGTCTTGAGATCAAGACCGCCATACATTCCCATCCCCTTTTTCCTTATGTGTCTCCCCTTCCCCACATCCAGCTGCTAGGCTTAAACAAAGGCTTCAATCTCATTTTTAAAATAGAGCTTCTCTTACATCATTATCCCCATGAGCCTTAAAATAATATCTCTAAATGTCAACGGCCTTAATTCGCCGAATAAGCGTACAATGGCTTTGCAATATTTTAAGAGGAAAAACCCAGACCTGATTTTCTTACAAGAAACGCATCTTAGGGACCCCAATCCCTCATTGGCCTCTAAATCTTATCCACATGCTTTTTATTCCTCTGCAAACGCAAAACGCAGAGGTACAGCAATACTGATACATAGTAGAGTTCCACTGACTGTTGAATCACAGATATCTGACCCTCATGGTAGATATATTATTTTGAAGTGTACTTTGAACCAGAATCCGATAACCTTAGCCTCAGTATATGCCCCAAACGTGCAGCAGGGAGCTTTTTGCGCAGATTTCTTTCAGCAACTGTCCTCTCATGCAGGTAGTATGACTATTGTAGGAGGGGACTTTAATACGATCTTGGACCCATCTCTAGATAGATCTAGTCAAACTCATATTTCCTCAGGACACTCTAAGGCGTCTAGCAGGCTGAAGGACCAATTGAAGCTATTCAATTTGTATGATGCCTTGCGAGTTCTGTACCCTTCTTCCAGAGAATACACTCATTATTCGGCCCCTCATGACCTGAATTCAAAAATAGATAATTTCTTTGTTGATAATCGGACTACCCAGAAATTGGGAGATGTCCGGGTCTTCCCGGTGTCCTGGTCAGACCATGAGGCAGTTGAGCTCTCTTTGCTTTTACCACGGCTCTTGCAATCATGTCCTAAATGGCGTCTGGATGAGTCATTACTTCATAGAGAAGAGAACATCAGTCAGATATCTCAGGCTATTACTAATTATGTTTCACAAAATGCGACCCCAGAGATTTCACAACCTATACTCTGGGAAGCCCATAAGACTACTATAAGGGGGCATCTTTATCAGAATGGCAGCGCAACAGAGGCAGAAAGAAAAAGAGCGCATACGCAAACTTGATCAACAGATACAGCAAGTTGCATCTCGCCATCAAACAAACCCTAAAAAGAAGCTATATTTAAAACTTCTCTCTCTTAGAGGGCAGTTGAATTAAATACTATCACAACAGGCGGCTAAGACTCTGTTGTGGGTACAGCAAAAGTATTATGAAAAAGGCGACAAAGCGGATACTATCTTGGCACGCAAACTTTGTGCCCGCCGTACCCACAACAGAATGATATCAGTAAAAGAGTCTATGGATTCTCCTCTCATTGACCCTCAAAAAATTGTGCAACGGTTTAGGGATTATTACGCTTCCCTATTGTCACGACTGATAGTGGGTGTATGACTGATAGTGGGTACCTGCTGTTGTTGGCGCAACTCAGAGGAAGGCGCGGAGTCTAACGTGCCCCTGGTATTCACCAGGAACCCCCGCAAGGAAGTATGGACTCCGCTGCAGGGACACGCAGGTCGCGGTCCTTCCTAGAGTCCACAGCGAGATACAAGGGGGTGTCAGACAGGCCGGTTCAGCAACGTTCAGGTAGAGGAGGTACAAAGGGAAATCCAGAAGAATGGTGAGGCAAGCCGAGTCGGTAACTTTCAGGGAGCGTAGTACAAAGGCAGAATCCAGATAGGGGTGGTCAAACGGTCCGGGTCAAAAGGGTCACAAGCAGCACGAGGAATGTAAGGAACAATACAGCAACTGGTACACACAAACGCTGGAGACAGGAAGACCTGATACTCTGGCACTGATTAGAGGACAGGAAGAGGTTTAAATAGTGTGGGGATCCAATCAGCATCAGCGCTGCAGCGCTGTCATGCCTGCCGCCGGGAATCACATAGCGTCCCGTTGCCTAGCAACGGGGCGCGTCATACTGCTAGGAGATGGATGGCAGGGGGGGATCCGGAAGTGACGCGTCTGGTTGCATAGCAACCAGACGCGCGGTCAGGCAGTCAGGCGGCCGTGCGGACGGCGCCTGACAGTATACCCTCCTCTTCTTCCTCCTGTTTGAAGGAACTTTTTGAGAATTCTAGGAGCGTGAAGGTCCTGCTTGTCCACCCATGATCTCTCCTCTGGGCCAAATCCTTTCCAATGGACAAGAAATTGCTGTTTGCCACGAAGAATGCGAGAGGCCAAGATCCGACTGACTTCGAATTCAGTTCCAGAAGAGGTTTGTATTGGTGGGGGACGACCGGGAGGTCGATAGAATTTATTGAGTACCACTGGTCGTAGTAATGAGACATGAAAAGTATTATGACATCTCAGAGAAGGAGGAAGTTTCAATCTAAAGCATACAGGATTAATGACTTGCATGATGGTGTACGGGCCAATAAATCGAGGAGCCATCTTCATAGAGGGAACCTTTAGTCTTAGGTCCCGGGTGGATAGCCATACTTGGTCTCCCATCTTTAAGAGAGGAGTGGCCCTCCGATGACGATCTGCAAAGATTTTGTGATGCTGAGTAGCCTTGAGTAAAGCCGTCTTAGTCTTAGCCCAAATGAGAGAAAACTCCCGATAAAGAGTATCTACGGCTGGAACCGGAGAAGAGGACACTGGAAAAGGATCCGGAAACACAGGATGACTTCCGTATATAATAAAGAAAGGTGAGAATCCGGTAGACTCATGAATGTGTTGATTATGGGAGAACTCCGCCCAAGGAAGGAATTGAGACCATTTATTCTGGTTGTCGGAGGTAAAACAGCGGAGGAATGTCTCGAGATCCTGATTGATTCGCTCCGTCTGTCCGTTGGTTTGCGGATGGTATCCCGAAGAGAATTTCAATTCTATGTTCAATCTCTTACAAAAGGTTCTCCAAAACTGGGATGTGAATTGGACTCCGCGGTCCGAAATGATCTCCTTCGGGCAACCATGTAGTCTGAATATCTCCTTGATAAAGATATCTGCCAGACGACTGGCCGTGGGCAGTCCAGTTAGAGGAATAAAATGTGCCATCTTCGAAAATCGATCAATAACCACCCAGATAGTGGTAAACCCTGCACTGAGGGGTAGGTCTGTGATAAAATCCATGGCCACACTTTCCCAAGGAGCATCGGGGATAGGGAGTGGACGAAGAAGGCCTGCCGGAACTCTTCTACAAGTTTTGTGTTGAGCACAAGTAGTGCAGGAAGCAATAAATCTCTCAACATCGGCACGTACATTAGGCCACCAGAAGCGTCGGCAAAGCAGCGATGTTGTCTTCTTTATTCCAGCGTGGCCGGCAATGCGGGATGAATGAGCCCACTGCAGGGTCTTGAACCGGAGATGGGGTTCCACGAATGACCGGCCTGGAGGAGGAGAGGACGTTTTGGTCCTAGTAAGGGCTACGATATTAGAAGGATCAATAATATGCTGAGGAACCAACGGTCTTAAACGATCGGAATCGTCAAATGAGCGAGATAATGCATCGGCACGTCCATTCTTGGCTCCCGGGCAGAATGTGAGCTTCATGTTAAATCGAGCAAAGAAGGATGCCCAGCGGGCTTGCCGAGGATTAAGGCAACGAGCCTCTTGAATGAACACTAGGTTCCGATGGTCGGTAAACACAGTAACAGGAAATATAGCCCCCTCCAACAGATGTCGCCACTCCTCCAGAGCCGCCTTGATGGCCAGTAACTCCTTGTCCCCTATTCCATAATTACATTCACGTGGAAGAAATCGTCTGGAGAAAAACCCACACGGGTTGTGTGAGCCAGCAGGAGACTCTTGAAAAAGCACTGCCCCAATGCCTACAGAGGATGCATCTACCTCTAAGAAGAAGGGTCGTTCTTGATCTGGCTGGGACAGAACTGGAGCTGATGAAAATGCTTTCTTTAACGTTATGAAGGCAGACATGGCTTCCGAGGACCAAACCCTGGGGTTGGCAGTCCTCCTGGTTAAAGCTGTAATGGGAGCTATAATGGTGGAGAATCCCTGAATAAATTGGCGATAATAGTTTGCAAAGCCAATGAACCTTTGAATCGCTTTAAGGCCTTGTGGCTGAGGCCAGTCCAGAATAGCTGACACCTTGGTGGGATCCATACAAAGACCTTGACCCGACACGATGAAACCAAGAAAAGGTACCTGGCTAATCTCAAACACACATTTTTCCAGCTTGCAGTAGAGGTGATGTTTCCGGAGTCTACGTAAGACCTCTTTTACTTGTTCCCGATGAGTCTTCAGATCTTTAGAAAATATTAATATATCGTCTAAATACACTACCACAGAAGTGTATAACAGGTCATGAAAGATATCGTTAACAAAGGTTTGGAAGATGGCTGGGGCATTGCAGAGGCCGAAGGGCATCACCAGGTACTCGAAATGTCCATCTCTGGTGTTAAAGGCCGTTTTCCATTCGTCTCCTTCTTTGATGCGAATCAAATTATAGGCCCCACGGAGATCTAGTTTGGAAAAGATTTGAGATCCACTGAGTTTGTCAAAGAGGTCGGAGATGAGAGGTAGTGGATATCGATTTTTTACAGTGATGCGGTTGAGAGGACGATAATCAATACAAGGCCGAAGAGACCCATCCTTCTTCTTAACAAAAAAAACCCCTGCACCCGCTGGGGAAGTAGATTTGCGGATAAATCCCCGTTTCAGGTTTTCTGAAATATATTGAGACATGGCTGACGTCTCTAGACGAGATAAAGGGTAGGTCCTCCCTTTGGGGATGGGTTGGTCAGGAGATAAAACAATAGCGCAATCCCAGGGACGATGAGGAGGCAAGATCTCCGCTTCCACTTTACTGAATACATCTTGGAATTCCATATAGGCCTCAGGAAGGTGGGTTAGCTCGGAATGAGCCATTACTTGACATTTTGGAGGCAAGACTCTAGACAGACATTCAAAGCGACATCCTAAACCCCACGACATAACTTGAGCGTGGTCCCAATCCATCTGAGGAGAATGTTTTCTCAGCCACGGTAGCCCCAAGATGAGGGGATTAATGGACCTCGGCAACACCAAAAGTTGGATCATTTCGCTATGAAGTACTCCTACCCTCAACCGAACAGGAGAAGTCACGGAGGAGATGGAGCCGTGAGTGACACGACTTCCGTCGACTGCCGTCAGAGATAACGGTTGGGGCAATGGGTTTAGAGGTATTTGGAGCTGCGAAGCTAGATCCGCCGAAATGAAGTTCCCGGAGGAGCCGGAGTCCACAAAGGCCGTGGTGGAAAAGGTACCCTTGGGGGTGCTCAGGGTGACAGCCATCTGAAATTCTGGGGAATTTTCTTTAGAATAGGGAGCAACTGTGGATTCTCCTAAAACGGCCTCCCCGCCACCGTTTAGGAGGAAGAGTTTCCCGGTTTATTGGGACAAACTCTTAGCAGGTGTCCCGGATCTCCACAATACAGACACAGGCGTTGTTTGAAGCGTCTCTCCCTCTCTTCAAGGGATAATTTAGAGCGTCCTACTTGCATTGGTTCGTCCACTGGCAGGATGGGATTTTGGAACTGGGGTGCTAGCCGTGGTATGAACCGTTTGCCAGGAGAGCGTTCCTGCGTGCGCTCTTGGTAGCGCAAATCCACCTTGATGCACATGGAGATGAGAGAATCTAACTCAGCCGGGAGTTCTCTGGAAATTAACTCATCCTTAATCCGGTCCACCAGACCTTGCCAAAAGGTTGCCACCAGTGCTTCGTTATTCCATTTTAACTCGGAAGCCAGGGTTCGAAATTGAACTGCGTATTGCCCCACGGACAGGTCACCTTGGCGGAGGTTTAACAAGCTGGTAGCTGCAGAAGCAACTCTTCCGGGATCATCGAAGACTTTCCTGAAAGCTTCAATGAAAGAGTTGGAGTTATTAAGAAGTGGACCCCCTTGTTCCCATAAAGGTGAGGCCCAGGCAAGGGCTTGACCACTGAGGAGGGAGATGAGAAAAGCTACTTTGGTGCGTTCTGAAGAAAAGGCCCCTGGGTTGCACTCAAATTGGATGGCACATTGGTTCAGAAAGCCCCTGCATTTCTTGGGATCACCGTCAAACTTTTCGGGTGTCGGGATGCGTACACCGGAGGCCGCTGTAGAGACCGTAACCACACTGGATGCTGTGGATGCCGCAGAGGTTATGGCTGGTGTAGCGGGTGCAGCATTCTGAAATGTATCGAAGCGGGTAGCAATCCCTTGGACACAATGTAGAAGATGCGCTTGGGCTGCTTCTTGTTGCTCCACTCGTTGAGCCAAATGCAGGAGTAGGTCACGAGCAGACGGTTCACCAGACCCCTCCGTTGTCATGGCCAGAGTATACTGTCACGACTGATAGTGGGTGTATGACTGATAGTGGGTACCTGCTGTTGTTGGCGCAACTCAGAGGAAGGCGCGGAGTCTAACGTGCCCCTGGTATTCACCAGGAACCCCCGCAAGGAAGTATGGACTCCGCTGCAGGGACACGCAGGTCGCGGTCCTTCCTAGAGTCCACAGCGAGATACAAGGGGGTGTCAGACAGGCCGGTTCAGCAACGTTCAGGTAGAGGAGGTACAAAGGGAAATCCAGAAGAATGGTGAGGCAAGCCGAGTCGGTAACTTTCAGGGAGCGTAGTACAAAGGCAGAATCCAGATAGGGGTGGTCAAACGGTCCGGGTCAAAAGGGTCACAAGCAGCACGAGGAATGTAAGGAACAATACAGCAACTGGTACACACAAACGCTGGAGACAGGAAGACCTGATACTCTGGCACTGATTAGAGGACAGGAAGAGGTTTAAATAGTGTGGGGATCCAATCAGCATCAGCGCTGCAGCGCTGTCATGCCTGCCGCCGGGAATCACATAGCGTCCCGTTGCCTAGCAACGGGGCGCGTTATACTGCTAATAGATGGATGGCAGGGGGGGATCCGGAAGTGACGCGTCTGGTTGCATAGCAACCAGACGCGCGGTCAGGCAGTCAGGCGGCCGTGCGGACGGCGCCTGACACCTATATAATTTGAGTCCAACAATAGAAGATCCAGTCCTCCTCAAAGCAAATATTAAGAGCTACTTCCGCTCCTGTCACTTACCCAAACTCAGTAGAAGTCAGTTGGCAACTCTTAACGCAGAGCTTACCCCAGAAGAAATTACTGAGGCCATTAAAGCGCTGAAACGTCAATCAGCCCCGGGTTCGGATGGATTTTTTTCTATATATTACAAAAAATTTGTTCACTAACTGGTCCCCATGCTTTCAGGGGTTATTTAGCTTGATACTTGAAGGGGGCAAATTTGAAGGAGCCAGCACCGGAACGGGGATTGTCATAATACCTTAACCAGACAGAGATCCGACGGAAGTGAGTAACTATAGACCCATCTCCCTGCTTAACGTTGTTCTAAAACTTTTTGCTAAGATACTAGCAAATAGATTAGGGGCTGTTCTTCCTTCATTGGTCCACCCTGACCAAGTTGGATTTGTTCTAGGAAGGCAAGCTTCGGATAACACATGAAGAATAATAGATTTAATCCATATAGCTAATAGTGCGTCTCTCCCTGCCTTGGTGGTTGCTCTAGACGCTGAGAAAGCTTTTGACAGAGTGGCGTGGCCATTTATTCAGCAGATATTTCGCCAGTGACATCTCTCCCCCCTCCGCTCTATACTTAATGTGGCCGCAAGACTCATCTACCTCTCACGCCGCTCCTCCTCTGCCTCCCCTCTCTGCCTTGCCCTACACTGGCTCCCCTTCCCCTACAGAATTCTTTTCAAACTCCTCACCACCACTTACAAGGCTCTCTCCCACTCTACTGCCCCTTATATCTCTAACCTCCTCTCCATTCACACTCCCACCCGCTCCCTGCGCTCGGCCAATGACCGCCGCCTCTCCTCCACTCTGATCACCTCTTCCCATTCCAGAATCCAGGACTTTTCCCGTGCAGCCCCCCTTCACTGGAATGACCTCCCTCGCTCCATCCGCCTCTCTCCTACTCTGTGCTCCTTCAAACGTGCACTCAAAACTCACCTCTTTCTCAAAGCCTACCAACCATCCACTTAACCCCCATCTCCTCCACTCATTCTCCCCTCTCTCCCATTCCCTCAACTGGTTCCTCTTGTGCCTGGTCTGTTTAACCCTCCCTTAGGATGTAAGCTCGCTTGAGCAGGGCCCTCTTCCCTCCTGTCTCCTTACCCGTTCTTCTGCTCCGTGTCTATTGCATCTGCTTGCCTGGAGTTTCTGAAGTATTGGTACTTTTGTTTATTGTTCTGTACTGTTATACCCTGTATAGTCTACTGTTTGTACTATGTGCTGCGCTGCGGAAACCTTGTGGCGCCTAACAAATAAATGATAATAATAATAATAATAATAATCTCTGAATGCATGCAATTAATAGTTGTTTGTAACCTCCGAGGTATAGGAGTGTATTATTGAGAATGTCATTTAGTGATATACACCTGTTTTAATGAGATCTATTACTGCGCTTGTGCTGCAGACATATTTGTTGTGTATACACTTGTATTACACTTGTTTTAGATTTATTGAATTTTAATGGAACATTAAATATTATTGTTGGATACAGCGACCCTATTTTCTTTTTTGATACATAGTGGTTCAGTCTATCATCATCACCATTTATTTATATAGCGCCACTGATTCTGCAGCGCTGTACAGAGAACTCACTCACATCAGTCCCTGCCCCATTGGAGCTTACAGTCTAAATTTTCCAACACACACACACACACACACACACACACAGACAGAGAGACTAAGGGCAATATAATAGCAGCCAATTAACCTAATAGTATATTTTTGGAGTGTGAGAGGAAACCGGAGCACCCGGAGGAAACCCACGCAAACACTGGGAGAATATACAAACGCCACACAGATAAGGCCATGGGTTTGGAATTGAACTCATGACCCCAGGGCTGTAAGGGAGAAGTGCTAGCCACTTAGCCAACATCCATACAGCCTACACTTGTTCATTGTAAGATTAGAGGTTCTAAGACAGATCAGACAGGTAGGGGTCATTGGGTTACTATTATGGTGCATACAGATAAAGTTATATGTCCAGTTTCATTATGCACTGATTTTGCTAGAGCTCAACCCCAGAGCGAAGGTTTGTGGTTGATACACGAGGACAAGTCGCCATTGTCAAGATTCCAATTTAGTGCTCTGCTAAAACGCTCCTTTACCTCTTTAGGGATGGACCCGGGGCTTTATGGAACACATTCTTTCCTTATAGGGGCAGCTACAGCGGCAGCGGTCAGGGGTGCATCCATCTCAGAGATTCAGGCACTGAGTAGATGGAAATCACATACTTATAGGAGATACGTAAAGCCTGATGTGTAATTTGTATTAATCAAACCTTCCTCCCCATTTACCACTCTATTTCTCTTCTCTGTTGGTTAATGACCCAGGGTTATGCCGCTCGCCGTGTTGAATGTGGGCATGTAGTGATTTTTCCCATTTTTTCCTCGGCTCAAGGCCTGACTAGTGGTGTGCCTCCGGGGTTTCATGTGTTTTCACCTTCATTTGGATTACCTGCTTTATCTTGTTTTTCCTTTTCTATACTGGTTACCGGATAGCGCTCTCAACTTGAAGAGGTGTGCTGGGTGTACAGGATGGCGGCAGTTTCCGGGACAGCAGTGACTACGCTCTAGTAAGGAGGGTTTGTTGAGAGTAGCAACAGCCGATTGCCAGGTTCATCGGTTTATGGGGTTCTCTACGTCTCCCCTGAGTAATTATACCCTCTAGTAAGTTGAGTCAACATTATAGTAATAACAGTTTGGGCCTTAAGGCCGAGTTGATATTGATTGCCGTATTTGGCTTTACATGAGTTTCCCTCCTTTTTATTTAAAGTTTAAGGATGCAGCTTCAACTGAGATTTATGCCGTGGTAATGGATGGTCCTCAGAATTCGGTGGCATCAGTTTGTCTCCTGTTGAAGAAAGTTATTTGTGTGTAGAGATGGTAAAAGGCTTAGATGCCAGATTTCTCTGCAAATGTTGATAAGAAAATTATTTTTTTGTCCTAGGTTCTGCTGTCGAGAAGAAGCAAATTTGGGTTATAGGTCACTCTTTCATATTTTGGGCATCAAAAGCATAGCTTGGCATGTAATTGGTCACATTTTTCCCACCCTGTTGACATCAGATGGCTAGGAAAGCGAGGAATGGTGTAGTCAGAACTCATGCCCCTTTTATCTCAGAAAATAAGAGCTGAGGGCGCTCCTGATATAGCAGTTTTTTATTTGGGAGGCAACGATGTTGGTAAAGGCAAATCCCTAGACTTAATTATCTGCATTCGGGATGGACTTGAAGCATATTCATGAGGAATGGCCTGAGATTAAGATCTGTTGGTCTAATATTATACCTCGTTCGTCATGGAGATCGAGATTCCCTTTGTCACTTTAGCAAGAGTGGTTAAGAAAATTAACGGTTATGCGAGACAGAACATCAGAGCTCTACAGGGCACAGTCATTGATCATCCCTTAATTACAATGGATAAAGCACACCTTTTTAGAACAGATGGAGTTCATCTAACAACAGAAGGCATTAGGCTGTTTATTGAGCAATTATATGCAGGGATGGAGTCTTTGCTCCTAGGGGTGGCGGGCCATGAGCCTTTAAAGGTCCCCCGGCTGTGGTAGGAGATCATCGCAGTAGGCTGACAATTAGCAGATGGTACTTACACGGTTCGAGGTTAATGGTCACTGCCCCATCCGAAGCACTTGACTCTTGGTTGCTCTAGTGAGGAGGACCCTGGAATACCTAGTAAGGGCATAACGCAGTTTGAGTCCAGAGGGTGTATAGTCGCTTATTGACTCACAATAGTATCGGCCAATAGATAAGGTTTAACCTGGGTCGTGGGGAAGGTGATCTCCCACCTTATTGGTATATGCTTTTAGCTGACTGCGCTGCTCACTCCGCCTCCTCCTTTTGATTCGATTTCAATAAACTGTTATCTTTCTTCCAAAACTTACATCGTTGTCTGCGTCATTATTATGATTATTGGTGTTAAGCATGTAGAGCTTAAATGAAATAATTTGGTACATGTAAAGGGGAATCAACACTATGCATTTTAATGGACAATAGATAATTCTCCCCAATCCCAGGCCTATAAAGCAACCATGGCTGCCTCAGATGGTCCTGAGTAAATATTATGAAAATAGTGTAGCAATATATTACAGAACAATATTAATCTTAAGATACTTATATTGTCGGTGTTACTATATATTCAGCAAGTCTCCTTCCTGAAAAGTTCAGTGAAATACTGACATTAATTTAGGTAAAAGTATGCAAATATGCTGCTTATATTAATTTTCACTATATTTTGTACACCATAGATTTTGTAAATTACTTTTATCAATACAATTTGAAAATTCATAATTATATATTAAGCTTCCTTTCTTTTGAAATATGTTACAGGTGAAAACAGGGAAAATATGAATTAAAGTGAGATATTTTAACTACATATGTTATACAACATGTAAATAGAGTAGACAGACACAGTACACAATGCAAACAATGTAGTAGACATACTGTATAAGTATACAGAATAAGCTCCATTCAGGACTATTATTTATACAAATCTATATTCATACAGTATATATAGATTCATTTTTGTCTATTTATCACTGTAAAGTATATAAAACAGTTTTGGGTAATTACTAACTAGTATGTGTATTTTAAATAGCAACTGTATATAGCTTAAATTGCACAAATCTGCCTCTGACAACAAAAACAGCAACCTACTTCCTATTGTGTCTCCTCTTCCCATTGGGATTCATTGTGTCTCCTCTTCCCACTGGGATTCCACCCATATACACGTTAGAGACACCAGATTTGCACTGCTCAAGTAACACGGTTTTTGCGCTTTTGAGCACAATTGTCTGGACTGTCCACACAACATCCTGTACAGTGGTCAAAGTGGAAAAAGTGGAAGTGGCGGTGTGTAAACTTTGCAGTGGCAGTATAAAAAATGTACGGGGAATGTAAGTGAATGGAATTTGATAGTCTTACAATGAAGGCAATAGGAGAAGTCGCAATATGGCATAACACCATATACACCCCCACTTCGACCACTGATCTTGTACCAAACAGGTAAAAGACCATTTAGTTGGGAGGTGAAAAGAAGTCAACTATGTTTACCATGTTATGCTAATTTTTAAGAATGAAGAAGTGTCTTGTCTTAATCTGGAATTTTAATATGAATATTAGTCAAGTTTCCAGTAACATTGGAAGACTTTGAAACTCCAATACTTTATTGTCAAATGGAGGAGGAAAACACAAATGAATTAAGCATATACCTGTCCCTTTGAATTACTATGGTCCCTGCTATTCAAGGCTATTATTTTAAGGCGTTATATATTAAAGAGTAATAAAAATATGTATACATTAGAACCATTTGAAGCACATTTTACCTCCAATGGAGACAACTGTACAGTTATTACAGTTAAAGTGTTTACATGTAAAAATATAGATAAGGGGATAGCAAGTATCTAGCAAAAGAACATAAGTAGGCAGTGAGGGATATTAAACATGGAACCTGGGAAACATTTTCCGAACTCAAGCCCCTGTCACGACATGACCCACCTAAGCATGCGTGACATGTGGGTGTGCAAGTGGTAACCAAAGCAAATCTACCTGATCTGGCCAAAAATGACAAAAATCCCCATAAATATATTAAACACAAATTACTGTCAAGTTTTAGTCCAAAAGCTAACACTCTTAGCAATCCTTCAGTTACTCCTCAACTTATCCGAAAATAGAATCACAATCTAATTTAATCAAAGTTACTGTAAGCAAAATAATTCAGTGCAGAAATTTAGTATTAGAAAAACCAAGCTTATCTGACACATGAATTATTTAAGAACACCAAGACAGAACATTATTAAATATGATTTAATTTGATAAAAAGTCAGTCTGCTTATTCAATTAAAATGGTGGTAACAGATTGACAGAAATATGAATGAAAAACAATTTCATAAAAAAATAGAACTAAACCACAGAAACAGAAGAATTACAATCACATATTCATTTAAGTAATCTGACACAGGAAAGTTAGTAGGTATGGACAACTCATCAGTCATAGACTGATAGCCAAAATCTGAACAAAACCAGAGAAAAATAAATAAATATATACAATATTGGATATACTGAGCGCGGGCTTATTGCCAAGTAGCTGGTACCATATATAATATGGAATATACCGAGCACGGCTTGTTTTTTCTCTGGTTTTGTTTCAAAATATTGCCTTATTGTCATAGCAGCTGTCCATTAGGCCTATTTAAGGCCCATTTGGGTGTGGCTCACAAGCCAACCTTTGCTAGATGTAAACTCCTAGACCTGGGAGGTGAGTGCATCTGATTTTAACTGCATTTTAATGGTGTTTAAAGCATATAGTTCAGTTTAGGACCTGCATATAATGAGGTGCCCTTGACACTGGAATGCAGGCTTAAATGTTTTGATCAAAATGTGAACTAATACCTCATGTTTTCAATTTGCTAGATACACACAGATATACAGTGTAAAGGATAAGCGCTGACAGCTTTCTTTTTGTTTACAAAATACTTGGGGCATAGGGGCTGAGGAGAGAAATGTTGCATAGGAGCAGAAGTGAGAAAATGTTGCATAGGGAAAGAAGAAGAAAGGTGCGTCATAGGGGAAGGATTGGTATCATATGGCAAAGGGGCAGGAGGAGAAACGTGGCATAGGGGCAGGAGAGTTAGTGGTGACATACTGGGCAACAAGGACGATGAGATGTGTCAAGATAGAGGTTTGAAGACTGCAGACTACCCCCTGCTTTTATCATCCATAGGTGTATCTTCCATATCACTGGTGTCCTCCATGATGATCCTCTTCATCTACTGTATCTGCATCTTCAACTAACATAGTGGATGAAAGAATAATAACATAAGCATCTATGTTTGACTTCATAACATCCCTGTTTTTGCGTTTTATTAGTAGATTTTATAACATTTTGTATTTGATTATATTTTTTGGTTATGAAAGTCTGTGTGAAAATTTGTGTGTCATCTTTTATAAAAATTAAAAAAACTTATTGCGCCATCTAAATTGAAAAAAGAGCATATCTGTGTCTTGAATAGAATTTTAGCTAGGCATCCATCCATTTAAATCTCTAAGTGATCTTCTATGAATACTCAGTAATCTTGAAGACCATGCACAGATTTTAAAAAAGATTGGCTAGGTTGCAATCTAAGTGCAAAGGATTTAGCAATAGAATTTGCATTCAAATTGGGAATTGCTTAAAATTGAATTTTATATTTTTTGGGGGAAAAAACCTTCTTGTTGTTGGGTGAGTTTTTATTTCTTTAAAACAAGCATTAATCATTGGAATTTTTTATGCATGTAATGTGATCTGCAATGTACCTCTGTGTGGTTAAGGAGGCTATCTGTGGTGTCTAAGATTGTCTGATAATTGATGCATGCCAATGCCGTGATCTCCAAGGAACTGAGGTTTAACGTATCTAGGAGACCATGCCAATGCCGTGATCTCCAAGGAACTGAGGTTTAACGTATCTAGGAGACCATGCCAATGCCGTGATCTCCAAGGAACTGAGGTTTAACGTATCTAGGGGGCCACCACTTGTCTCCATAGCATGCCTGTGGACATGTCAAGAGTTTGTTCTTGAGGTGACTCTTAATGTCCTGCCACCTGTGTGAAATGTTCAAAGTTAAAAGAATGTTGCAATTTATAATATCCAAAATATTTTTTAAAAGGCCTAAAGGTCACATACTAAGAACCGAAAGCTACCCAGCATTAATACTTATTTTGAAGACTTAAAAAAAGGTATCAAATTAGGAATGATAATTTTTTTAAAGTTATTAAAGATGTTGGTCTGCCATACCTTGGACAATTATTTTTATGCTTTGTCAAATTTTTAAAGAACTGTACTAGGTATGCAGAGCACAATATAATAACTTTAATATAAAAAAAAAACTTTTTTTTTTTTTATCACCGATCTTCTAATTGGAGCCACAGAATTCACCTGCACAGTGATATCCTCTCAGATTCACTATTTAGCTGGGTGGAGAGCTGCCGGTTGGTAGCGTGCAGCTTTTCTACCACCAGTTGTACCAGCACTTCCACCTCTCTTGCTGAAAAATGTGTCTGTCTCCTATTAATGGCTGAGGCAGATGATCCAGAACCTTGGTTTAGGCCAGGTTGCTGTAGCTCAACCATCATTTTAAATTGACAGTATTTGCTGAAAAGCTTTTCATGGTATATACACTGTCCCACAAATATCCTTGTGCTCACCAATAGAAAAAAATGGAGGAGACACAGAAATAACTGATTGACTGGGCAGTTAGATAAAGCCTGTTTCACAAAATATCGCAATGTAGCTGAAGCAGTAGGTTGTGATCACAAAATGACAGGGGAGAATTATTGCCTCTCCTGCAATTGCTTGTGTGTGAATGGATAGGCATACCCATTGCCTGGGTATGGCAGATTATTGAGATTGAATGCAGATTAAAGTCAGCCATTTAAGATATGGTATAGAAGGGATCCGCAACTGACGTGCCCATGCCTGGGATGAAGTCATTCTGGTGATAATGAATAGGCCGACAGTTATACTGTTAACACCAAAATGGTGGCAGTGTAAATGTCAATATATTCATTCTGTTGACATGTTTAAAATGGTGACATTGTGAGTGTCGACAGTAATAGTGTTACCATTTTGGTGTCAACAGTATAACTGTCGACATATTCAGTCTTGCCATATTGTACCCAACCATTACACCCCACACATGGCCTGAGAGCCGAGTGAGGCAGTGAGGAAAATGTTGAAATTCTCTTCTAAATACGACAACAAACACCATCATGAGGCTTGAGCACCGTGTCCTAACCTGCACTATTGAACAAACATATGTAACGAGGAGAAAAACACAGCTTTTAGGACTGCAAAAGTTTACCTGTGTGGCAACTATGGCAGCAGTTGCTCTATAGTGCAACTCCAGCTCTGTTGGAATGGCTTGAGGAGAAGGTAATCGCAGCTAATTGTGAAATAAATGAGGGAGATTAGAAGGCTTATGTTCACAATGATGACAACTGTCCAACTTCAAAGCAATATGGCTTGTAATCAGGGCCGGATTTACCACTAGGCAACCAAGGCACCTGCCTAGGGCCTAGCGGTACTCGGGGGGGCCAGCTGGGGGGGACAGGAGCAATTTAAAAAAAAATATAAAAAAAATTCGGCCCCCCCCGCGACTCGTACGCGGGGGGGGTGCCGCGAGTTGGGGGTTGGGGGGTGGAGTGCCGCGAGTCGGGGGAGGGGCCACACGTAGCTAGTGTGGTGGCTGGTCTCCTCCCTCTGTGTCACATGGGACGTGCACCACATGACAGGTGCCGTCCCATGTGTGAAGGGGATGAAGACTCCACAGCTCCTAGATGGCAAAAAGGTAAGTTGGGGGAGGGGTAGGGTAGTATATTAATAGTGCGTGTATTATGTGTGTGTATTATGTGTGTGTGAGGGGCCACTGCGTGTGTTTATTATGTGTGTGTGTGTGTGTGTGAGGGGCCACTTTTGTGTGTATTATGTGTGTGTGAGGGGCCACTGCGTGCGTGTATTATGTGTGTGTGAGGGGCCACTGTGTGTGCGAGAGGCCACTCTGTGTGCGAGAGGCCACAGTGTGTAAAGGGCGCCCAAACCGATATCTTGCCTAGGGCCCCATGAGGTGTAAATCTGGCTCTGCTTGTAATATTCTTAATTGGACAAATTGTAAGGCCTGCTATGTAAAAGTGATGTTTCAGAATCAGTATGTGATTAATATAGAATTCACAGGTCAAGTTCATATGAAAATGGTGTACAGATGTGTTTATTTGGTCAATAAACATTGTTTATCTTGCAATCTAATAATATATGTATGTATCTATGTATGTGTGAGACAGAGATAACATTTCTAAATAAAGTAATGGATCTTATTTATACCAACAGAACACCTCCGCTGCCTACACCGCCAACATCAGAGGATTAGGGAGGAGCCCCAGTAGGAGATCCTAGAGCAGGCCCTGGAGGAGGTCAAGAACTTTCACTTTTCTCCACTTTCCATTTCCCGAACACCCAAGGCTTCCCTTTCCCCAACTCACCACTAATCCTATTCACAGGCCCTTGAGGAACCCCAAATGGAGGAGGCCCAGAAAGCCCAAGTGGAGGTGCCCACTGCCACTGCCACTGTAGAAGAATGTAAGTATCTTGATGTAATAATCTAGTCTAATATAAATTTTTTTGTTTCGCAGAATAAAAGTGTAGTCCTCAGAAGGCCTTTCTTTCCTAAATGTGACTTTTACTAGGCCAATGCAAAGATTATATTCCACAGATGTCTGACATCATGGGCTTAATAAGTATTTGTTGCCAAGCAAATCTTCCCCTATATATCTGCATGTGCCTCCAAATGCAGCCCTAGAGTAATTCTGATACAAGAATAAATTTACTAAACTAAACCAAGAGATGGAAAAGGGCCACATACAGTATGTGAATTTGTGTGTGAAGCAACAAAATAAATATAAATTTAAATGCTGAGATTAAGGGGTCTATTTATGAACATAGCCCTCAATATGTAAATGTTGACTCCCTCCTCAACACAGTGTTTTCCCACATTGCCGGTATGCATATATTGCTTTCCTAGTGAGGGATCTGTCATGATTAGTAGCTTCTCCAGCAGCCACCGTGGCTTGCTCTCTGCTCACATGACGACCGGGACGTCACTTCCGCCATGCACCCCGGCTGTCACCAGGGCAACAGGAAGGATGCTTATGATATCACTGCCCGGCCCAACTAGCTTTACAGCTATGTGCGTGTGCGCTCTGTTTATTAATTAATCATCATATGAGCCTTTTTTGCTCACCTCTCCTCTTTGGCCCTCTTAACTATATAAGGCTTAGCCTCCCTGCCAGTTATAGCATCCAGTTCCTATTTGCTTGCCTGCTCTTGTTGTTTGCTGAAAGTCTTTGGACTGATTCTCTGTGATTGACCCTCTGCTTGTTTCCTGGATTTTTGATTGTTTGCCTGTTGCCCTGACCTCTGCTTAGTTATCTGAAACCTTGTTGATTGCTGCCAGATCTGATCACTTGCCTGTACTTTTTTTTAATTATTATTATTATAAATTTTTATTTATAGGGCGCCACAAAGTATCAAGGACAAACAATGGCACAGTACAAGGTGAAACAGCACAATACAATTAACAGTAAGCACTATAACTCTGGGAGCTCAAAGCACAGCTAGAGAGAGAGGGTGGGGGATAGTCAGTACAGGCTGGTAACTTGAGCCCAAAAGGGTGGGCACGGATGACAGGTTAAGAACCACTGAGAGGAACAGAGATAAGCGAGAGTAGTCGGAGGGCAGAAGTTCCGAGAGGAGGTGGGCCGAGTAGCTGGAGAGCGAAGTTAAAAGTGGTGGAAACAGGAGGCAGGAGAGCCCTTCTCAAATTCGCGTATAATCTAAAGGGTGTCACACTCCGCTCCTCAGGTACCTTCACCCGAGCCTCAGTACACTGACTCTCACTTTAAAGCTTTTCATGGTGCAGGCTGTCAGCACCTGTGATTACTTCACCTGTCTTTTTAGTAAGTTCAGCCATTCATCAGTTCCCCTTTATAAGGCTCCTCCTGTCACCTATTCATTGCTGGTTCTTCAAGTCTACACCTGGGGGTAAATGTATCAAGCTGAGAGTTTTCCAGCGGGATTGAAAAACCAATCAGATTCTAGCTATCATTTATTTAGTACATTCTAAAAAATGAAAGCTAGATTCTGATTGGTTGCTATAGGCAACATCTCCACTTTTCAAACCCGCCGGAAAACTCTCAGCTTGATACATTTACCCCCTGGTCTGCTTCAGCTTCCTCTTCCCGTAATCATCTATGCTGTTACCTACTCTGCATGCATTGCTGACTACTGCTGATTCGTTCCACATCCCTGCTCACCAGCTGTGGCTCATCGTTTGCTGCATATCTGGATCCCGCTGATCTCTGATCACCTGTTCCACTCATTTGTGGTAATCGCTGTGATCAACGCCCGCTATCTACTCTGCACGCACCACTGACTACTGCTGATTCATTCCACTTCCATTTGGTAAGCTGTGGTTCATCGTTTGCTTCATATTTGAATTCCACTGATCTTTACTCATCTGGCCCATTCATTACTGGTAGCTGCTGTTATTAATTATTATTAATTTTTATTTATAAGGCACCACAAGGCATCCGCAGCGCCGTACAGAGACAAACAAATTACAATACAATGGGAGACAGCACAGTACAGTAAGCACAGCAACTCAGTAAGCTCAATGCACAGCTAGAGAGTGCAGGGAAGGGGGAGGGAGGATCCACAAACGACAGGGCCCAAGAAGGAGGGTGCGGAAGACAGGGAGACCCCCAGGGGGGAGGAGGGAGCGAGAGTGGAAGTGGGGTGGAGGACCCTCGAGGAGGAGAGCTAAGTAGCTGGAGAGCAGAGTTAGAAGTGGTGGAAACAGGAGGAGAGATGGCCCTGCTCAGAGGAACGTACAATCTAAGGGGAGGGGTGGCCAGACAAAGAGAAGCAGGGGAGAGAGGGAGAGTAGGGGGACGGAGGCAGAAGGTAAGGTAGGAAGTTAAGTGGGAGACAGAAAGGCTTTAAGAAAAAGGTGGGTTTTTAGGGCCCGTTTGAAACTGGACAGATTATGGGAAGTTCTGATGGAGGGAGGGAGCTTGTTCCAGTGGAGGGGGGCAGCACGGGCGAAGTCTTGGATATGTGCGTGGAAGGAGGTTATAAGGGGGGAAGAGAGGCGACGGTCAGAGGCAGAACGGAGAGGGCGGGATGGAGCATGAATAGAGAGGAAGGTGGAGATGTAGGGCGCAGTGGAGTTGGCGAGGGCCTTGTAGGTGAGTGTGAGGAGCTTAAAGAGGATTCTCAAGGGGAATGGGAGCCAGTGAAGGGCTAGGTAGAGGGGGGAGACAGAAGAGGAGCGGCGAGAGAGGAAAATAAGCCTAGCGGCAGCGTTAAGAACAGATCGAAGGGGATCGAGATGAGAGTGGGGGAGGCCAGTGAGGAGGAGGTTGCAGTAGTCCAGGCGGGAGATGATCAGAGCGTGGATAAGGCATTTGGTGGCATCTTGGGAGAGGAAGGGCCGGATGCGAGCGATGTTACGCAGCTGGAAGCGGCAGGATTTAGCAAGAGAGAGGTTGTGGGGGCCAAAGGAGAGAGAGGAGTCGAGGATGACACCAAGGCCGCGAAGTTGGGGGACAGGGGAGATAGAGGTGTTGTCGACAGTGATGGAGAGGTCAGAAGGGGATGAGGTATGAGAGGGAGGAAAAACTATGAGCTCAGTTTTGGCAAGGTTAAGTTTGAGGAATCGAGAGGACATCCAGGAGGAGATAGCAGAGAGGCAGGCGGACACCCTAGAGAGGAGGGAGGGAGAGGGATCAGGAGAGGAGAGGTATAGTTGAGTGTCGTCAGCGTAAAGGTGGTAGCTGAAGCCGAAGGAGCTGATCAGTTCACCCAGGGAGGAGGTGTATAGAGAGAAGAGTAAGGGTCCCAGAACAGAGCCCTGAGGGACCCGGACTGGAAGGGTGGACGGGGGGATGAGAGACCCAGAGGTGGTGACAGAGAAGGATCGGTGAGTAAGATAAGAGGTGAACCAGGACAGGAATGGGCCGGAGAGTCCGAAAGACTGGAGGGTGTGAAGGAGGAGGGGGTGGTCAACGGTGTCGAAGGCTGCAGAGAGGTCAAGGAGGATGAGAAGGGAGAAGTGGCCCCTGGCTTTAGCAGAGAGGAGGTCATTGGTGACTTTAGCCAGGGCAGTTTCAGTGGAGTGGAGGGGGCGGAAACCAGACTGGAGAGAATCAAGGAGGGAGTATTCAGAAAGGTAGGAGGTGAGACGGCTGTAGACGAGCCTTTCAAGAATTTTGGAGGCAAAACGGAGAAGAGATATGGGGCGATAGTTTGAGAGAGAAGTGGGGTCGAGATTAGGTTTCTTAAGAATGGGGGATACGAGAGCATGTTTGAATGAGGAGGGGAAGATGCCAGTGGAGAGGGAGAGATTAAAGAGGTGAGCGAGGTGGGAGCAGGTGGTGGGGGAAAGGGAGCGAAGAAGGTGGGAGGAAATGGGATCCAGGGGACAGGTAGTGGGGGGGAGGATGAAATGAGAGAGTGGACTTCCTCGCCGGTGGTGGGACGAAAGGAGTGGAGGGGAAGGTGGTTGGGGGGGAGGACGGAAGAGTGGGAGGGGTGGAAGAGAGAGTGGAGGAGGAGATTTCAAGTCGGATGGCCTCGATTTTAGAGGAGAAGAAGGAGGCGAAATCGGAGGCAGTCAGGGAGGAGGGAGGGGGGGGGAGGGGAGGAGGCCAGGAGAGTGCTGAAGGTGGCGAAGAGGTGGCGGGTGTTAGAGGACTGGGAAGAGATGAGGGATTTAAAGAAAGATTGTTTAGAGAGTGAGAGGGCAGAGCTGTAGGATGAAAGGATGAATTTAAAGTGGAGGAAGTCAGCCAGTGACGTTCGGCGGTACGGGAGCATTTTTGGAGGAAGTGGGTAAATTTGGAGTGCCAGGGTTGGGGTTTGGAGCAGTGGGGGTGGACGGAGTGGGCAGGGGCGATCGCGTCCAGAGCAGAGGTGAGGGTGTGATTGTAGAGGGAGACCGCCTGGTTGGGGCAGGCCTGGGAGGAGAGGGGAGAAAGGAGGGTATCAAGAGAGGAGGACAGAGAGGCAGGGTCAAGAGCGTCGAGGTTGCGTATGAAGACAGTAGGTTTGGGCAGGGGGAGGGGAGCAGGAGAAGAGGAGAGAGAGAAGGAGAGGATAATGGTGGTCGGATAGAGGAAATGGAGAGATGGAGAAGTCGGAGAGACTACATAGGTAGGAGAAGACAAGATCAAGGGAGTGACCAAGGCAGTGGGTAGAGGAGGAGGTCCATTGGGTGAGACCAAGGGAGGAAGAGAGGGTGAGCAGTTTGCTGGAAGCAGGGTTGGTGGGGTTGTCGATGGGGATGTTAAAGTCACCGAGAATGATCGAGGGGAGATCGGAGGAGAGGTGGTGAGGAAGCAAGCTAGCAAAGTTGTCAAGGAAGAGGGAGGTGGGGCCAGGGGGGCGGTAGATGACAGTGACGCGGAGGTGGATGGGGTAGAAGAGGCTGATGGAGTAAGCTTCAAAGGAGGAGAAGGAGAGGGAGGGTTCAGGGGGAATGACACGAAAAGTACAGGTGGAGGAGAGGAGGAGGCCAACTCCACCACCTGGGCGGGCACCAGGCCTGGCGGAGTGGGTAAAGGAGAGGCCACCATACGAGAGGGCAGCGCGGGAAGTAGTATTAGAATCGGAGAGCCAGGTTTCAGTAACGGCAAGAAGGTTAAAGGAGTTGGATAGAAAGAGGTCGTGGATAGCGGTCAGCTTGTTGTGGACGGATCTGGCATTCCAGAGGGCACAGAATAAAGGGGGAGAGGAGAGGGGGGAAATGGGGATGAGGTTAGCAAGATGAGCAGCGCGGGGGAGCGTGGGGAGGAACGGGAGAGGTAGGACGGGGGAGAGTATGGGTATGGAGTGAGAGTGGGGAGGCATAGTAGGGAGAGAGAGTAACAGAACAGTGAGATAGTGGGGACAGTGAAAAACAGGTAAGAACAATGGCAGGAAGATAATGAAAAGGTGGAAGATAATAACGAATTAGGGCGTGGAGGGCATGGAACAGCAGTACAGTGAGATAATAAGGACAATGAAAACAGGTAAGAATGATAGCAGAACAGTAAGATAATAAGGACAGCGGATAACAGGTAAGAATAAGCAGGGAGACAATAGCAAAATGGAGGACAATAACCAATTAGGGCGTAGAAGGCAAGGAATAATAGAAGGAGAAGTTATAAGGACAATGGAAATAGGCAAGAATAATAACAAATAAAAGTAGTTGCTGGTAAATATAAAATCAGGAAAAACAAGATAAAGGCATATAAATAGTAGACTAATAACTGGTAAAAAGTAGTTACTTGTAAATGTACAATCAGGAAAAACAAAATAATGGCATATAAAATAATGTTTTATATGCAGTTGATGCAGTTAAGCCAGGGATTCAGCAGGAGAAGGGTCAACCGACAAGCCGGGTCGGCACACAGCAGATCAGTCGATGCAGATAAGCCAGGGATTCAGCAGAAGAAGGGTTAACTGACAAGCCGGGTCGGTACACAGCAGATCAGTTGATGCAGATAAGCCAGGGATTCAGCAGGAGAAGGGTTAATCAACAAGCCGGGTCGGTACACAGTAGCTCAGTTGATGCAGATAAGCCAGGGACCCAGCAGGAGAAGGGCCAACTGACAAGCCGGGTCGGTACACAGCAGATCAGCCGATGCAGACAAGCCAGGGACCCAGCAGGAAAAGGGTTAATTGACAAGCCGGGTCGGTACACAGTAGATCAGTTGGTGCGGATAAGCCAGGGATTCAGCAGGAGAAGGGTTAACTGACAAGCCGGGTCGGTACACAGTAGCTCAGTTGATGCAGATAAGCCAGGGACCCAGCAGGAGAAGGGCCAACTGACAAGCCGGGTCGGTACACAGCAGATCAGTCGATGCAGACAAGCCAGGGACCCAGCAGGAGAAGGGTTAATTGACAAGCCGGGTCGGTACACAGTAGATCAGTTGGTGCGGATAAGCCAGGGATTCAGCAGGAGAAGGGTTAACTGACAAGCTGGGTCGGTACACAGTAGATCAGTTGGTGCAGATAAGCCAGGGATTCAGCAGGATAAGGGGTTAACAGTTGCTGTGATCATCTCTCACGATTTACTATGCTTACATCGCAGTCCTCCGCTAATTCCTTCCACAGCCATGTGGTGATAGTTGTGGATCATCATCTGCAGTATACTCTGCACTCCATTGAACTTTGCATTTATGTACCACTACTTAGTGGTACTTGTTGTGATCAACGCTCACAATGTATTCTGTCTGCACTGCTGAACTCCGCTGACTGTTTCTACTCTCCTGTGTAATAGCCGTGGTCCATCATCTGCAGTATACTCTGTGCTCCATTGAACTTTCCATTTCTGTTCCACTTTTAGTGGTAATTGCTATTATCATCTTCTGCTATTAGAACTGTATCTCTATGTATGTTGCCTAAACCTGTTTTCCAATCTGACTCACTGGGAACTTCCCCTGAGGGCCGCGACCTGCAGGGTGGAAGCCGCTGAAGTCCAAATTCCCTTGCGGAAATCCCTGGTGAATACTTTCCATCCTGTTAGACGCCGCACCTCTAGGGAAGTCTAGCCAATACCAGTTGAGACAGCAGGATCTCACTCATTTCTTCATGTGCAAACCTGACAAAGGGAGGGGAAGACAGACAGAGACACAAGGGTGAGACAGAGAAACGGTGAAACAGAGACCAAGTTGAGGAGGGGGGAAGAAAGGAAGAGAAGGAGAGGTAGCCAACCTTACCATGTTGCCTGCCTTGGACCCTAGATCACATCCTGTTCCTGACCACGCTTCTATTGTTATCTCCAGCTATCCCGTGCTGTGCTACATTCATAAGCTTATACTACTCTGAGTGTAAGACCTGGGTGCATCAGAGTATGTGTGAGGGCAACAAGGTCAACGGGAAAGGCGGCTTCTACAAGCTCATGATAGTAGCCGTTAACCATAACATGATCCAGCGAAGTCGGAGAGGCTTCCTGCTGGATCCCCTAGAGAAAGTCCAGCAATTAAGTATTAAGCAAAGCTTTTCACAGATTAATAAATTAGCTAGTGTTGCTGTCCCGATAGAGTTCTGGGGGAATAGCGGTAACCACCGTTAATGGGTTTAACCCTTTCTCAAATAGCAAAAAGTGGGGAAAGAGCATTTTGCCAGGGTCTATGCCAGCATTTTGGCTCTATGCCAGCATTTGGCTTCTTAACTAGACCCCTCTGTATGTAAGGGCCACATAAATATGCCTGGGTGCCCTCCCATTTGGCAGATCCTCCTAATGGCCGATGCACCATTTGATGAAAGGAATTGGGTTGGTCGAGGTGTTCCTTGCCGAATATAGATTAGGCGCATGATTACACCTTACTTTGCACCAACATGCAAACACATGATTGTCTTAACGAGATAAAGCGGACAAAGTGTATATTTAGGGGCATATTTAATTAGCCGAAAGGTGGTGCCAGACATCACCACGATGTCTGGCTGCGCACCGTGACGGTTAATATGGTGCAGACATCTATGCTCATAGTCCCTTGCATGTCTATGGAACGCAAGGGAAAATGAGCAAAGATTTTACTGAAAACTCTGACATGATGTGTCTCACGGACTGTTCCAAGGTCACAATGCGTCACCTTGTGGCTAATTGAATCAGCCAGTTAGAATTCCTTTCTCTACTTTGTAGGAGGGTGCACAGCCAGTTTCTCCATGTAACAGGACTTTTACAGTACCTTGTAAGTACAAGAGATCGGGTGTTGTGCCAATGCTTACACATTTTGCACCTTCCACTTGCACTTCCTTGAGTTAGTTCAGCTCTAGGTATACTTCAAACATTGTAATAACCCTGAAACACACTAAAGTATCACATATTAATAAAGACAGTGTTAATGTCCCCTTGTTCTCATCTTTAATTTCTGACTTAAGTAAGACTAAATCAATCAGCATGTTAGAAAACCGTAAATTAGTTTAATTAGAATAATTTTTAAATTAGTAGATTGGACTTTACTATTTGAGCATTCACTTTGAACCTCAAACAATTAATAATTTTGCCATTACAGTAGATGGGACAGATGTTGACATTGCTGCCTCACAGGGATCACGGGTTTGAGACTAACTCTATTTGTATGGAGTTTGTATGTCCTCCCTGTGTTTGCGTGGGTTTCATTTTGGGTGCTCCTGTTTCCTCCCACTGCCCAGAAACATGACTAAAAATGACACGATTAATTCATGTCAGAGCTACTCTGTCATATATGTATAGCTGGAGCTCCAATTTGATATAGTAAGAATTGTGTCTTTTACAATATTTGTACAAGAACAGTTAATTAACATTACAAGCAGTGTGATAAATCTAGGAATCTCTTTAATACTGACTGTCATAAAGGCTAGGAATTTGTTTAATACCCACTGTCACAAAATTAGCACAAAATCCAGTCATAAACAACCATGTTACGTTTGCCATTAAAACTCTCTATTACAAATGTCATACTATTAGGTACCTGTCATACACTGTTATAGACTTGGCTTGTAGGCTGCAGTGCAGGGCAGCTGGGTGCGCTCTTTCCAGATGCCAGCATTTGGTAGCATTACACTGCTGGACTAATATTTGCAGTCTGCGCCTTTGTGCACAGAAAGCCCTCCTATGCCCTCAGGCGTGCTTTAGCCACAATATTCACCCAGTGCACTGAATGCCAAGTTGCCAGATTATTGTGTGCCTGTCACCAGTGTCAAACATATTCGTGTTCCTGGTGTCTCCTAATGTACCAGAGCATTGGCTTGCCTTTGACCATGGGTATCTGTGTTATCTAGTGATTATTTCTTCAGAGTACATGTTTTTAACCCGGTGTATGCTGAACACAGCATATTTTCCTCCAGTAACCTCTACATTCTGAACGTTTACACCAGATCTTTGGCTTAGACCCTGGCCATGACTTTAGATGTTTCTTGTGTATTAACAATTGGCACTAAATATTGCATGTTACAGTAAATCTTATTAAGGAAAGTGATCTTAATTCTTTGTACCAATTTACCAATACTAATTTCAGTGTTGACTATAAAAACTAACACTATACAAACTCCAGTTCCTGTCCCTTCCTGGAGATATTTCTGAGTTGGTACAGTTTACTAACCAAGGACTTTAAACCTCACATTAGTCACCAGCCATCGGGATCAATAGCTAGCAAAGTAGCTGTGCAATTTGATTTTAGGATTCATTACAACTGACATATAAATCTGTAAGACTGTATATCATTGCTTTAGTAACCCTCTGGCCAGAATATATTGAACATATTTATTATGCTGTGATATTGTCCTTTACGAACTATATGTAATATGTAATTTAATATTTTAATAAAAACATTTTAGAACATTAAGGATGCAAGCCCATATATTTTAATCATTTGTAATATTCATATATATTTATTATCTAAGTGGTTATGCGTTTGATAAAAATCTTAATATTTTAGCAATGTAAGACTTTTGATTTGTATTGGGAAAAATGGAGTGGCAGACCGTTCTTATAACAGCTGCTGTTTTAAATATAACACTAGCGCCATTTGTGGGGTTTCTTCTTTGTTTTGATGTTATTGATACTTTTAAATGTAACCCATTTGCAATTTCTAATGGCATCAGAGTCTTCTCCACAGGGTAAAAGTATCTCAGAGCAGTGAGATACTTCACAAGCATATGGTCCAACATATATAAGCAACATTCAAAATGTTAAGATGTATGATTCATGTTGAAATGGGAGTTGTGCAGTTCGCTCTTCTACTGAATAACAACAGGCTTGGCAGAAATGGAAGCCCACTCTCCTGCTTGATCTTTGAGGTTAATACTAAGGTACTTTTCCATGTCTGAACATAATACACATAAGCTTAAGTAGCTGGAACCATTGAAGATTAGTTGTACAAGAATACACTACTTGTTCTTGTTTTGCTTGTGCTTATTTATTTATTTTTTAACTCTGCTTCTATGTATGTATATTCTGAAATGTCCATTTTTCTATTCCATTACTACTAATGAGCTCACCCAGTCTGTAGGCTCGTCAATTTTCTTTACCACACCAAGGGCTTTTTTTTCATTTCTTAGTTTTTCTCTCATTGCAAATGGCACTTTGTACAGGGGTGTATTACAGGAGGAACATGTTCATCTATGTTTATCTTATGCTCACCAGGCAAATATCCTAAACCTTCAAATACATCAATGTACTCAGTAATCCATGACTTGCACTCATCATTTACTTGTGATGTCATTATAAAGACTTTCTTTATTCAGTTAAGTTTCTTGCAAGAACTTAAACCTAAAATTGGCTGCACATTCTTTTCCACAATCAGTAAAGATGCTTTGAACCGTTTACTTTTAAACTTCAGAGTGACTGTGCAGGTACCTATTACTGGAATGTTCTTCCCAGTATAGTCTTTCACTTTCAGCTTGCTGGATGAAACATGCATATATCAAATTAACTTGCGAACCCATTTTAAGCTTAAATGGTCTTGTTCACAGTTAAAGGTACAATCCACAGGGGCGCACGCAGGATTGTTAGGGGGGGGTTCCCCCCCATCAAACCCCCCCCCCCCAAAATAACAGCGAGAGAGCTGCTGTTTATGCGGGGGCGTATGCTCTGCAGCTCCATTTCGGCAGTACTGTACTATACAGCAGCCGCAGCGCTGTCAAAGAAGCGTCTGGACGCTTCTTTGACAGCACCGCGGCTGCTGTATAGTACAGTGCCGTATGTAGGAGCACTTTGTTAGTTGAGGGGAGGGGTTTCTGGAGACCCAGAACCCCCCCCCCTGCGTGCACCACTGATCCATTCCTTCTTATCTGCAAAGCAAAGGTCAATGGGATCTACAAAAATTCTTCAATATCATCTGGTTTCACACTATGAATCTTGCTTGCATTTTATTTTGTTTGACGGCATTAGCAAAGTGATAATTTCTACCACATGTCATGCAAGATTTACCATTAGCTGGGTAATTTCTGCTTCTATATCGGTTACACAGTTTTCTAATAAGCTGCATTGTATTTTCTTTCATTTTAGCAAATAGCAGTTTGTTTGGTCCAGTTTTTTTTACCACGTGTACTGCGCCATCATGTTCTTTATGCAGTTCCTTTGCCTGAAATCTAGTCGTTTCAGCAGATCTACACATATTCTCTGCCTTGTCTAATATTAAATCCTGCTCTCTCTGCAATCTCTCTCTGAGTCCGTTATCTGGTATTCCACAAACAATACGATCTCTAATCAGCCATTCCTTTATATCCCCAAACTCACATGTTTTGCTAAGTGAAGTTATGTCAAATATTGATCAAAACTATCTGTTTTCTTACCACATGTGAAAAACCCACATCTTTTATATGTCACATTCTTTCTTGGGACAAAGAATTCTTCAAACTTTTGCATTATAGATTAAGACCATATTTTGTCACTCAGCAAACTAAAAACTATTATAAAAAAAATCATTTCCAGTTCTCATGCAGATTACACAAGTCTGCAACCAAAAAGCTGTTTTTTTATAATTTTATCTGATTCTTATGTTTTTTGGTGAAAAATGACCACCGTTTTTTCCTGGGACTTCAGGTTTTTTCACAATCGAAATGTGCCTTGGTCAAACAGGTAGCTGGAAATCGCTAAATTTCAAATTCATCATACTTGGGCAAAAAAAACTGAACATGGAAAAACAAATTTATTTTCACTGCCAGTGCTTCCAAAAACATGAAAATACATGTTGCTTGGTCCTGATGGTGATCACTGCATTGTTGAGTGTGCTTGCTAGGGCCTGCCCGGACATGTTCTTTCATGCATTAACTTGTTCTCTGATTCCTCCACAATCTTGTATTTCATTTCAGCTGTCATCCTGCTATTGTCTGTGTGGTTCAAAATTAGTACAATGCCTCCAAGAAAGTGCGTAAATTCGCCAGACAATTTCTGTTTCATACGTGGAGAGTTCATGGTGAAAAAGCAGCAGTTGAATATTACGGATTTTGTTATGAAAGTTTATTTAGTTTATTTTAAATTAAAACTTGGTGACCAAGATAAAGTTTGGGCTCCTAATAAAGTATGTATGCGGTGCGTCGAAGATCTTGGTAATTGGTCAAAAGGCAAAATAAAAGCTTTTCGATTTGGAATTCCTATGATGTGGCGCGAGCTAAAGAATCATAGTGATGATTGTTATTTCTGTTCCTGGGATGTGAAGGGGTATAATTCAAAGTGGAAGTGCACCATCACGTATCCCAATCTTCCTTCTGCTATTCGTCCCATTCCTCATGGTCCAGACGTCCCTGTGCCCGACCCTCCTACAAACCTGGATGAAGTCAATTGACATGACGAGAATGGAACTGTACCTCAGCCTGAAGATGGATCAAGTTCTTCAGATGTTGAAGTTGACGAACCAAAACTTTTCTCGCAAGAGGAACTCAATGATTTGGTGAGAGACCTAGATCTACCTAAGCAATCTGCTGAATTACTTGGTTCTAGACTTAAAAGCAAAAATTTGTTGATGGAAGGTACATCTTTTGCATGGTACAGACATCGGGAAAAAGACTTTCTGTCTTACTTTTTTCATAAGGGCAATTTGGTGTTTTGCTCTGATTTAGAGGGGTTGATGGCTCAGTTACACATTCAGTATCATTCTTCTGAATGGAGGCTTTTCATTGTCTCTTCCAAAAGAAGCTTTAAAGCAGTTTTACTTCACAATGGTGGCCATTATGCATCCATTCCTGTTGCTCATTCGGTGCACTTGAAGGAGACTTATGAGAACTTGGAGTTGGTACTCAAGAAAGTGGGTTATCCAAGCCAAAACTGGTTGGTATGTGGGGATTTAAAAGTATTGTGTATGCTGCTGGGACAACAGGCTAGGTACACCAAATAGCCTTGTTTTCTATGTTTATGGTACTGTAGAGACTGACAAAATCACTGGAAGCAAAATATTGGCCTCAAAAAGAAGCGTGGGTTGCCTTTAATGTGGTCATAAAAAACTTTTTGTGAAACCAAAAGGACTCAAATTACAAGGAAATGGTGGAAACAATGTTGAAATAGTTCCACAAGCTTGGTTGCTCCATGAGCTTAAAAGTCCATTTTCACAACTCACACCTTGACTATTTTCCTGAAACTTTGGGAGCAGTGAGTGAAGAGCAGTGAGAACGTTTCCATCAAGATAAAAAAGAAATGGAAAGAAGGTTTCAAGGGAAATGGAGTGTTACGATGATGGCTGACTACTGCTGGATGTTGTTCAGGGATCTTCCGGAAGCCACCTACAAGAGGAGAAGCTCAAAAAGAAGTTTAGAGTTTAAAAAAAGACGATTTCACAAGCAATCTACTTGAGTGTGGTGTTAATTTTGTAGTCACCTGTGCAAATGAGTTAATATTTTTCATGTAAATAAACGATGACCACCCGTTTGCTCAAAAACCTGGCGTCCCAGGGCAAAACGGCTGTCATTTTTGGATTCAGCGCACCAAAAAACGTAAGAATCAGTCAACTAAACCAAAACAGCTGTCCAAAAATTTTTTTTTTGCAGACCTCTGTTACCAGACATTTGCATGCCTTTTGGAGGAATCAGTCTATCCATTGCTTATTCACAGTTGCAATGTGAGAGGTTCAGTTTAGAGCAGATTTTTACTCACTGTTCAACACAGGCAGATGACCTGCAGGATCCCTGCATACTATGAGCATCTACAGTCCTTGAAAATCTCTTCTGACTAGAGATGTTCACTGACCCGAGCGAACTAGTTTTGGTTTTGGATCTGAATTAGCTTTGTGTTTTGGTTTTGGTTTTGGCAAAACCGCCCTCGTGTGTTTTGGTTTTGTATTTTTTAGAAAAAAGTCTAAAATATGCTAAAATCACATAATTTTGTTCTTTTTTTGTTCCTACATTATCCGAGTACTGGCTCGGCTCGGTATTCGGATCCCCTAAGTTCGGGTGTGTTCGGTTCTCGAGGACCGGGCCTAAGCATATCTCCTTCTGACACCATGTTTTGCTTGTGTAACTTTTGGGTTAAAGTACACTGGAGCATGTGTAGAACTATGTGCTTCAATACAGAACTATAACATAATATCGAAACCACACCCTATTTCCCAGCCATCCCCTGATCCTGGGACCATCACTAAAGACTCAGGTTTATTTAACTAGTAAGGGAGTGTCAACAAATACTATGACTATTTCAATTATACAGTAACATCACAGTTACTTCACTATCTATGTATCTTTAAAATCTAGGTGAATTATGCATATCACTACCTTCTTCCTTCCTCCTCCTTTTTCTGCCCCACTCCCAAGTTTTCCCCATTTTTGAAAAAACATGTAATAACCTACACAGCTTTAATAACTTTTTCTACCAAATAATATACCATTTTTGTGTCTGGTACCAATATGAGATATGTGAGTGAACCTAACCAACAAGGAATGCTCTAACATAAACAGAGACTACCATCTGAAGGAGCACAATTTTGTACCCCTGCAATTACCACCATCCACTAAGGCTTGGTTTTACCCATATAAAAATAGACACATGGCATCACAAAATGTAATTACTCTGCTCTTCTGCAGCTTTGTACATCAACTGTCATGTTTTCCGAATGAGATATTAGGTTATTGATCATATGCAGCCACAGAGAAATTACTTTTGTTTAAGGGAGGCAAAGTATACCCGGTGGGTATATAACCTATGAAGATTTTGAGGATATTATGCATTAATAAATTCTTGTAGAGATGAAGAATACACTTGATGTGGGACTAATAAGTTCCTAACATCTGACATTCCTATTAGCCCTTTATATAAACTCGATATGAGAGAGTAATTACTGTATATGTAATTATATATGTTATATGTTTTTATATATGTTATTATACATTATGATTTATTAATGAGATAGGCTGTCATTTTAAATCTTCTTTAACTAGATATATTAAAAATTGTTTGAAGCCAATCCATTTTGTTGCTATTCTGCCATACTGAATAATCATGATCATTTTATAGAGTACAATTTCTGGTTGATTTTCACATTGTTCCTAAGTATTTTTTATGTTTTTTCACAGTGGCACTACATGTAATGTCTCATTATTATATATAATGCAACTCTGTTCAAACATGGAGCAGAGCTGATCTCCACCAGCTCAGAGGCAATGGAGGATGTTGGTGCATGAAGGAAAGGCTATAGCAGAACACTGTGCTGCATGGTAATAATTAATCTCATTACAATGCTATGCCCCCAACTCCTCATTTGGGCATGCTCCACAACTTTGTGCTCCCTGCTTTATTTTATGTAGTCGCATAGGGCCTGATTCATTAAAGATCTTAAATTAAGAAGTTTCTTATTTAAGTCTCCTGGACAAAACCATGTTACAATGCAAGGGGTGCAAATTCGTTTTCTGTTTTGCACAGAAGTTAAATACTGACTGTTTTTCACGTAGCACACAAATATCAACTTTAAATTTCAGTGTACAAATAAGCTATCAAGTATTTGTGTGCTACATGAAAAAACAGTCAGTATTTAACTTATGTGCAAAACAGAATGCTAATTTGCACCCCTTGCATTGTAACATGGTTTTGTCCAGGAGACTGAAATAAGAAGTTTCTTAAGTTAAGATCCTTAATGAATCAGGCCCATAGTGATTAGCTGGTAAAAGCCTAATACATAGTGCACACATTTCATAATATAATAATGCATAAGGGAGTATGTTAGGGGCAGGAGTAGTTTTAAAAGAGAGAATTTCCTTTTCCAGAATCTCATGTAAATTAGGAATGTCTACCAAATTTGTAAAAAATTGCCTATGGTATCTATAACAAGCAGTAAACACAAATAAACAGATTAACAGGTTTAGCAGATTCTAATAATATAGATAAAATAATGATAATATATTGTTGTTAGCTTAATGAGGAAATCAATAAAACAATAAGATAAACGCCACTCAGTGACCCCCCACCATGTACTGGTCCTGATAAAGCAACAGTCTTGGGACATGCACAATCCAGGTCCTGGAATTGCACAACCCAGGGAGAGGCTAAATGATTACTAGCACAGGGTTCCATTTTATTCAACATCACAAGAATAGTTTACAAGTTTCCAGATATTTAGACTAAATATGGAATGGGGGTGAGATTTATGTGTAACCAAAAAATAGCTACCCAATGTAGAGAAAATCCACTTGTTCTCAGACTTCTATGGCTATTACAGTGCCTCTGAAAACATATACTGTATATTGACTAAAGATATATGTTTGTAGTTCTGATCTCAGACATGTTCAGCTATTATAGTATTCTAAGAATGCTATAATAAGAATATGCATTGATTCTGCTGCAGACATTGGCTGAGAGAAAGAGTGGAAAAAGAGTTGGAAGAAAATTTACAGATAAAGAAAAAAAATTATCTAGTTCCCATGGGCATTTTTAACTTCTCCTCTAGAACACTGGGTTCCAAGAAACTGGCAGATCTGGGGAGAGGTTTTAATGTTGCCCCGAGTACAGAACTTAATTTGTTTGATTTACATGTAGAGTTAAATCATTGTGTGAGGTATTTATGCTGGTAACGCCATTTCTTAATGACAGATCTATAAAAGAAGAAAATGGAAAATCGTAAACCTATATTGTTAGATGTTAGAGATTATCAAAGTCTAATCACTTTAAAGGAACTATGGAAAAATAATAATACGCTAGATAGTAAGGTGGAATCAAGCATCCCACTGTTTGATATTAATTGTAGGAACGCTATACCTGGCCCTCCATGAATGATAACAGAATTGAGAATTTTAAACTGAAATCTAATTTCAATCATGTGCATCAGAAAAGTTCAGCCATACAATGCTTTTATAAGATCCATTATGGCAGATTTCAATACTTTATGTCATGCTTTAGGCTGATAAATCTATTACTATAAAACCCGCTGACAAGGGGGGGGGTAGTTATTTAAATCACAGATGACTATAAAGAAGCAGCTCTTAGGCAATTGCAGGATAGAGCTTTAATAGCTTATTAGACGAGGATCTAACAAACTCATTCCATAAGGAACTGAAAATGCTTTTGGATAAGACTTTTGCCGAGGGGGTCATCTCCAAGGATCCCGTGCCATATTTATTTGTACAATATCCAGTCGCACCTATTTTTATCACATACCAAAACTCCACAAATACCTCACTTCACCCCCAGGGCATCCAATAGTTTCTGGTATTGATTCACTTAGCACTAATCTTTACTACTATGTTGACTTTTATCTTCAGGATCTTGTTGTCTTGCTTAGATCCCATGTTAAGAACACCACCATGTGTATATGCAGTTTCAGTTTACAAAACAACATTGATGATGTCCCTATGTACACAGATAGCACTAAGAGAGGTCTTCATTGGTCCAGGGTTGACAATGTTCAAGTTGTCTTTTGGAAATAGGTCAGTTCATTTGATTTTCGTTAGAGGGGTTGCTCACTCCAACTTTTGTCTACATGTCTTCCCGCCAAAGAACCAGTTCAAACTGACCCACAAACAAAGTACTTTTGAGTACTAATCTCATATTGCTCATAACTTCCGACCGCTAGATGCGATCGCTGCTCTGTCGAAACCAGGTTAATGCTGGTGAAATAAACTTTAATTTGAGACCAAACTCTTTACCTTTTAGGGGACCTGAACCATTAATACCTTTACTATAGTTTTGTCTATGTATAAATAATCGCTAATACATTTTACTAATAAATAAATGTGCATTGGAACCTTAATAAATGTATATTTACAAGTGTAAGGGCAAATGTAAATTAGTGTGTTATTAATCCGTGCGATTGTGTCATAACATGTACTAATCGCAAGTGCGCGGTAATACAATATTAATTAATTTAGTTTACTTCATCCAGTTATTTGACTTCAACAATTGTAATATACGGCTTATGTTATATATGTATTACAGTGTCCCTGCAGGTTCCAATATGTAAGTAGGACTACAAGAATGTTAAACGTACGATTTATGGAGCATATGAAAAATGTTATTAAGAAACTGGGTTCCCATAGTGTTTCTGAGCACTTTACAACATTGCATAATGCAAACCCAGAGGAACTAATTGCTACAATTATAGAACAGATTAGACCCACCATACGGTGGGGTGATACATTTCGTGTTTTATGTGAGAGAGAAATATTTTGGATTTTTAAACTATGAACTCTCCACCCAGAAGGGCTAAATTAAACTTTACAATTCAATTTTAGATCATTTTTATTTATAATATTATTTAGTTTAGACAGTTTTATATGAATTTTGATTTGTTTACCAATGCATTTGAGGTTCTATAATATATAGACTCAGTACATAAGGCCTGCAGTTATATAAACTTGATATGGTTCCCTTAGCTAAGCCATACTTAAGTTCTGAACTTCTGTGTATACAAGAAATATTTCCTAAATCTCCCTTTTCTCTTTATGTGTTAATGTGGCTCAGTATGTTTAACAATGGACTCATGAATATAATTAGAGATGTTCACTGACCCCTTTGTTTTGGTTTTGGATCTGGATTAAGTTCGTTTTTTGGTTTTGATTTTGGTTTTGGCAAAACTGCCCTCACGTGTTTGGTGTTGGAATTGTATTTTTTAGAAAAATAGCTAAAATATGCTAAAATCACAAAATGTTGCTCTTTTTCTGTTCCTGCAGTATTATTAAAATCAATAACACTAATTTCCAGTCGTTTACAGTCAATTTTGACCACCTCACAGGTCACAATATTTTTGTTCATCCACTTTCGGGCAAAGACTGCAGCGAGCTGGCTGTATGCTAAGCGACAGAGCACGACGGGTAAGAACGCAATGTGTTCAAAACCTGAATTTTACTCTGTGTTGTGAAACCGAATGTCCCTTTTGCATTATCTAAGGTGCGCTAACTTGAATCTAGGGACAAAAGAGAAAACTGTTTCTTTTTATTGTCATATTGCGTTTTAACTGTATTGCATTGCTTAGCGTATGTGTACTTCCTGCTTTGTGTATGTGAACTTCCGGTAGATATGCCACGTGGTTAAACAATCGTTTTGATAGTTGCTATACATTCATATTATAATCACTTGTGAAAGCCTCTGAAACGTTATTACTATTGTTGGGAATTTTGTTGATTTTCTGCGCAGAAAAGGTGTATATTGTGTGATTTTGAGATTTCAATACACTAAAGTTGTGATCTATTGTTGAATAAAGTGTCAGTTGCTGTCTGACGAGGCAGGTGCCCAACTGGTGAACGGTACATTAGGCAGATATACCGAAGGCGAAAACAAAAGAGGTTTTCGTCAAGTGCGCCCAATAGATCGCATGGTTTACTGATAATTAGTATTAGTAGGCGGTGCACGGTAAGGACAACCGTGAGTGTGAATTGGGAGAGCAGCTTGGAGGAATTATACTGGAATGGCAGGTTGATTATATCGACTTTGCGCTACCAGCGATAATAAACTCAACAGATTTTGTAGTAGAGCTGGGGTATAGAGGAGCTGATACCCTTGGGGGCCTACAGTGATATTTCTGTGTTAGGAGTCCTCGCCGGGTACGAGAAAAAGTGAGTGGACGCGGCTAGTGGAAATACGTCCACCGGGCATGAGATCTCTAGCGGTAGATTGATTGTAGCAACAGGGTTGAAAGTGTTTGTGGAAGAGACAAAGTATTGCGGTATATTTGGGGTCCACATAGATATTGGTACTGTTCAACATGGGTGCTAAGCATACGCTAGAGATGGCCAGTGTACTGCATAAGGAAGGACCTATTGGTTCAGCGAGGTTTCTTATGTGTAAGAAATATGGTGAATACGCAACGGTTTATTGCGACACGTGGGTCAAGATGACCAAGGATTGTGTTAGGCCTTTCCCAACAATAGGAAGCTTTAATTCAGAGGTAGTAAATAATGTAAAAGATAAAGTGTGGTTGATTAAGTCAACAAAAGTGAGAAATAAACATAATGATTGTTTGAAATTGTGGCAAATGGAAGGCAACACGTGGCAGAGCAGCGAATGCACAGCGGAAGTAGGCGTGGCAAAAAGCGCGCGCACTACGGAAGTACCCTCAGCTCAGCGCAAGCGCGCCCCCGCCACCCTATGTGGCGGGAGGGGTAAGTACAGCCGTTATTAAAAATGAAAAAAAGGAATTTGCTAAGTTATATCCTGTTTTAAGTCAGTTTAAAACAAGTGTTTCTGATGAAGAAGAGGAACCCACTGTAATTTCAGCCATTGCCCATGCTGTTAATATGCTAGAGGTTCAGCGTAAGTATGGAAAGGGGGCAATGGCTGAGATAGATAAGAGTAGTGTGACCACTAGGAGGGATAACATTCAAAATACTGAAACAGCAAATCCTGCAGTTACTTCTGAAGACAGTGAACCAGTGGGTAAGTGTCAGAAATTTGTTAAAGACTTCGGAAATGCACATGAACCAACCAATAAGGACTGGCGTGTAGTGTTGAGGGCGTGTCTTCCTCCCAATATTAACATACAAAAATTTATTAAAGATTGTTTGTTGGAGGAAGATGACACCTTGACAGATGAGATTAATCAAGAGAATATAGAACAAATTGTCACACTGCTAAATGGGCAGCAGGGCAACCTATGACTGTATCGACCCAGACTATGATGGTTTTTCAGACATTAGACATGCAGAAATTAATTGAAATGCAAGATTTGTGTTCCCTGCAGGAAAAGGCAGTCTGGAAGGCGAAGGGATGTGGTCAAGAGTCCTCAAGACTCTGGAGGGATGGACAAGGTAAGCCTGTAGCTCCCCGAACATATTATCCAAGCCTGGCTGAAGCAGCACACGGTCTGACTCACCTGGGTAAAGAAGGTATGTGCAAACTGGTGAGAGCATATTGGTGTGCTCCTGGATTTTCCTCTCAGGCTGGTAAGAAAGCAATGTCATGTCTTACTTGTTTGAGGAAAAATGGCGGGAAAACTATTCCAACTGAGCCATCCCACATCCCTCCTACAGACGGACCTTTTCAGGTAATACAAATTGACTATATCCAATTACCACCTTGCAGGAATCTAAAGTATGTGTTAGTATGTATTGATGTGCTTTCCGGTTGGGTAGAAGCATATCCGTCAGCCACTAATACTGCTGTGTTCACTGCAAAGAAAATTGTACAAGAGTTTGTGTGTTGGTTCGGTATCCCTAGAATCATTGAAAGTGATAGGGGTACCCACTTTACTGGTGATATCTTCCAAAATATGTGTAAGCTCATGAGAATCAGTAGCAGACTTCACACCCCTTACAGACCGCAAGCCAGTGGTAAGGTGGAAAGAGTAAATGGTACTATTAAGAACAAGCTTGGTAAGATAATGGCTGAAACTGGGTTGGCGTGGTCCGAAGCTTTGCCACTAGTCCTCCATAGCATCCGAACCACTCCTAGACCTCCTCTTAATCTGTCCCCCTTTGAGATACTGTTCGGCCGACAACCTCATTTGATCGTGAGTCCGCAAGACGACTTAAAGTGTAATAATGAAGTGACTGTGCAATATCTTATAAAAATGAGCAGACAGCTGCAACAACAACAACAAAAACTCAAAATGCTGTCATCCGGTATGCCAGAAACGAACTGCCATGATGTTGAACCTGGGGACTATGTTATGATCCGCAATTTCTTACGCTCAGGTTGTTTAACAGACCGTTGGGAAGGCGCCCGTACCAAGTGCTGCTGACTAGTACCACATCACTGAAGGTTGCAGAGAGAGACACTTGGGTCCATTCCACCCACTGCAGGAGAGTCAGTAACCCGGAGAAAGTGCGAGATAAAGCTGAGACCGACGACACTGATCTGTCACTCGTAAATCTGTTCCAGGAGACCTAAGGCCTGCAGTCAAGACACCTGAACCAGAGACGTTGCCTCAGAACTATCTTTCCAGCGATGGAGTGGCGGTTTTTGTTTTTCTTTTGTTCCAGGATTTTCCTTGTTTTTACATTTTCTAGGACACTTGATTTTTGTGAAGGAGGATGGAGGACAGAGGCAGGTTCTGGTAGTGATACAGATGAGATGGAGTTATTAGAATACCCAGAGCAGCCCATTATCAAGCTTGGTCCAGGGGTTATGAAAAGGTCTGCTAGCTTGGGAACTCAGAGACAGTGTGAGGGGCTATTGTCTGATGAGTATTGTATCTGTAAGTTATGTGACTCCCTAGTTGAAGAAAAGTGCATCCAGCGATGCCAGTCCACCAGTACCCTGGACATGGGCAGGAGGATTATCACTCCTTAGTGGGTAAGGTTCTAAATCAAACTGAGTGCTGGGTGTGCTCACATGTGCCTCAGGGACAGCATAACATAGGACTAGTACCATTCCCATTAAACATCTCTGAGGTAATAGAATTGAAGGGACGGAGGCCCATAGAAGGGAGGTACAATAACACTAGGTCCCCTAGTCTGAAGCTTCGACAATACTCCTTAGACAGATCCTTACTGTGCCTAAACATCTCTCATGCAAAGCGTCTGGAGAATTGGGAAGCTGACCTATCAGATCAGACAATGGCTCGCCACACTCATTTTGGAGGGAGACTTGTAAGGTCACCAATAGGCAGGACTGTTGATGGACACCACAAATTAGGGCGTGTAACTAAACATAAGAAAGTATCCATTGGAAAGGTCTCTATAGGTAATTGTAAGAATGTCATCCATGCTGACACGTGTCTCGAATAAATGGAGGCACTAGGCATGGGTAGTTTTGTCAAAACCTTATGTGATATAATTAATGGGCATACTGTTCCTTATGTTCTCCCTGATGATGTGTACTTTGTTTGTGGGAGAAAAGCTTATTCCTGGGTGACTCTGAGTTCCAAGGGTTTGTGTTTCTTAGCTAAACTGGTTCCTGAAACCATGACTATTTCTCATGAAGAAATGGTTGGTATTCACAAGACTACATCACCACCATACATACACACACAGTATGAACACCGTGGAAATAGAAATATGATTCCTGGTGAGGGGCCCATAGCTACAAAATTGATTAGTGAAACCGCTGGTTTTCAAGTTATGGTTGCTCTAGACCTCACCAGGACCACTCGGGGAACGTTAAATTTTAAATATATTCAAGACCTAACTAAATTAATAGACAATATCACCGAGATCTATGATGACACTTTCAGGTATACTGGAAGGGAACTACAAGCGTACAAGAAGGAGTTGGTGCAACATAGATTGGTACTGAATTATCTCACCTCTATTACTGGTGGATACTGTGTGACTTTGGCCACCCAGTTTGGTGTCAAGTGTTGCACGTACATCACCAATAATACAGACGACCCCAAAGAGGTTATAGACCGGAAGATAGACGAAATTCTGCAACTGAAATGGGAATTTCGAAGGAACCATAAGTCTTTGTTATAGGTCGGAGAAAAGGTGGCAGGTTGGTTTTCGTGGTTGAACCCTGTGAAATGGTTCTCTGGTCTGGGAGAGTGGGTACAGGAAATAGTTGCTAGTGTAGGTAAGCTTCTTCTCCTTATACTGGGTGTCACCTTAGCAATTGGTTTAGGTGTCAAACGTGTTCCTACTGTGTTGAAGTGTGGAAAACAGTCTTCTGGGAGAATCACTGAGAATGAGAGTGAAAGGGTGGTGAGAGATACCGAGATCATGGTATGTAAGAAAGTGGTATATAACCCTGAACTTGAGATGGTGATTAGGTGATAGTTTATAACACTATCAAAGGGTGGAGCTGTCGAAGTCAGCAAATTGGATAAAGTCATTTCAATTAATATCGAGCAAATTTGATTGTCTTTGTCTGAAATTATGCGTAGAGCACGCTACGGCGTGGAAGGGCGTATCCAGCCGCAACACGTGGCAATAACAGTTTTTACAATTTTGTATACATTCGCACCAACACACACATTTGTAAATAGTACACATTAATCGTAGTTGCAACACATAGTTATTTATGTCGAAATATAGTAGTGTTTATGTGTAATATTATAAGCTATATGCATATTAGTGATACATATGGTTCAGGTTAAAGGAAATGTGTCATATCATAGAGATCGCACATTGCATACTCTTGTTATTGATGTTAGGGAATAAACCTTTATTATGATGCTGACTGTAAAATGCTAATGGACTGATTGTAATTGGAGTTTTGGCGGGAAGAACAGAGCACATCCCCTGGAGAGATGACCCCCACCTTTGGATTCCTTAGATTGAACCAGCCTATGATCCGCAACCCCCTGGACCTTCCTGAAGCATGGACCAATAAAAGCAAACCATACCATCTGCATTGTTTCACTGTATTTCTGTTTTCATATAAGCGGTAGCTCTCATCTAGTGTTCAGCCACATTGACCACAGACTTCAGACCTGAATGACTGTTCACTGGATCCAGAGCGCCTGCGATAAGTAACGGCTGTACTTATTATTATTTCACTTGAATTATTCTGCTACTTTTTGAGAATAAATATTTGTGCGTTGGAAACACAAATCGAGATTCGACAATCGTTATTGGATAGCGACAAAACGTGCATAACAATATATATACATATATATATATATATATATATATATATATAAATATATATGTAAAAAAAAAATATATATATATATATATATATATATATATGCCTCATCTTCCCCGGCAGGCTCCTGGATCATACTTGCAATAAGTTGGCAAGCATGCGCTGAATTGCTCCTTGTGAGCCCTGATGCAAATGACAGACTGAAGGACTGCCCTCAATTAACCAATCCAGACAGGGAAAAAGCTGCTCTGAATGGCTATCAAATCTAAGTGTTTTTATCCCTAGCGCCTCTTTATAACATGTCTAGGAGAGCTATAGATGTTACTAAAGTGGAAGGGAGAATAAACATAGGGACCTTATAAGCAGTCCAAACTTAGGAACAACATTGAACAGAACTCTATTGCTCCCAAGACTGCTGAGAAACACTTCTTCTGAGGTCTTGCACCTCAATCTCTCACTGCACAATTCTTACGGCAGCCCACTACTTACATGTCACAAGAGACATGATATTCACTTACTCCAGTCTCAGACCACAACATTTGAAATACATTTGTGGTATTTTACTTACTTTTCCATAAACAAAGTAGTAAATGCTAATGCTTTTAATTTCTTTTTTGTAAAGCAAATCAACAAAAAAAAACACATTTAAATCCATTTAACAAAATGGAACACAACACTCCCCCACCACCATAATATTATTCATCTGGAAAAAATATTTGAAAAGAAAATGAAAACAAAGAAGCTAATTTGCCTTTAAAAACATAATGATCATATGACAGTATGTACAGTTTTAGAAATGTAGGCTAATTTATCATATATGTAGCTTTTGTAATCACTCTACACAACCCTGAGAATTTTAGAAATCAAGTTGTCCTCCCTTTAAGAAATGACACAATAAAAATATTTTACTGTCCAGATATAAAGCTGCCATGGTATACTGCTTATCATGCCAAGTGGTAGATTATTTTGGTCATTCCTCAAATTTGAAGCGGTGGTTTATCTGTGACATTTTCTTGAGTTACATTTTCAATTCTCCAACACTAAACATTACTTTCAGCTACATGACAGCTTGATGATGAGATAGGACATGGTTTATGCCCAGGGGCTTTCTGCACCAATGCAGTATGCTTTATATGATGGGAATTTATTCAACTATGTGACTGAAGATTGTTACCCCTGATAAGAGGTAAATTTATCAGGCAGTGATGCACTGTTGTGAGTCTTGTTTAAACTTTTAACATAATCTTGTAATTACCAGTGATAGTGTAAGAGTGGATATTTTGCTCCTCTTGTGGTTGATGCTCCCTCCTTGTGGAGTTCTGTTTATAAACCACCTTGGTTCTCACCACGGATTCAAAGGTACTTGGCCTCCAGGTCCTTGGGCTCCACCACAAGGTTTACATCAGGAGTAACAAGTGTAGAAAGCATAAAGATAACACAAAGATAGCGGAGAAATATGGTTGGCGCTATATAAACAAATAATAATTATCCGCAATCAGAAGTGACTAGCTGGAACTACTGATTCACAATGTCTACAGGTTCATAATGCCGGCACAGTTAAAATGTCAAAATTATTACCCCACACCCCTGAGCAGTGGGTGTGGGGTAATAATTATTTAATTGTAAAAATCCTTTTTGTCTCTGGTGAACTACAGGTCCCAGCATGCCCTGAGCCTTTAAGGGCCTGGGCATGCTGGCACTTTTAGCACTACAAGCACCAGCATACCCATGGCTGCCAGGACAGGTTGGCACTTTGTTAACCATGCCCTGGCACCCAGGGACCGCTGGGACCTGTAGTGCACCAAGGAAAAATGTAAATAAAATACAGATATCAGTGTAAAAAATATTTTATTTTAAATAAAAACACCCAAACATTACCCTTATTCACTCATTTTATTTCTTCATCTGCAACAAATCCAAAGATCTTTGGCATGGAAAAAAAAACAAAAACCCTCATACGCAACACAATACTAACTTCTAAGAGCTCCCTGTGCATTTGAGCTCTTACGGGGGATTAGTCATATATATAACATGATGATTTCCCATGGGGATCAACCATTAGACTGATCAGGCTGCAGCTTGGGACGCTGGGTCCCAGATGGGGCGCTGCACTGCCAGCATTTAATTTTTATTTCTTAAAATGGAGCACTCCATGTCTGTCTGGCATCGGGGTGCCCCTGGTCCAAAGAGAGTCGACAGGCTTCCTGACAGCAAATCCCATGCTGTTAGCTGCCTGTCAGTGCAGCCACGGAGCTCCTAGTCAAGTCTTGCGAGATTTCCACATCTCACGAGACTTGACTAAGCATTCTCTGCCCCTGCACTGACAGGCAAGGGGATTTCCTCAAAGCTGCCTGACGAAGAAGAGGATGTCTGCAGTAATGAGGTAAGTGAGTTGAGGAGGGGGGATAGTTGCAGAATGGGGAGGGGTTGTGTCATACATGCCAACTCTCCCGGAAAGTCCGGGAGACTCCCAAAATTTGGGTCAGTCTCCCGGGCTCCCGCGAGAGCTGCCATTTCTCCTGCATCCTGGAATTCACGTCATTTTGGAGGGCGGGAGGGGGGCGGGTGAGGCCTATCGCGTCATTTTGGCCCCGCTCCCCGCGAAGTACATGACTGTTTTGCGGGGGCGGGACCAAAATGACGCAATTGGGCCCGCCCCACCCCCTCCCGCCCTGCAGTCACGCCCCCTCTCCCGGAAACAAGTTCCCAGGAGTAGGTAAATATGGGTTGTGTGTGTGAGAAAAATAGCTGCGGGGGGGCGGGTGAGAAAAATAGCTGCAGGGGATATGTGAGAAAATAGTTGCAGGGGGGGTAGGAGAAAATAGCTGCAGGGGGGGTAAGAAAAATAGCTGCAGGGGGGTGTGAGAAAAATAACTGCAGGGTCGATGAGAAAATTAGCTGCAGGGTGTGTGTGTGTGAAAAATGTTCACTGACCCCCATGTTCTGGTTTTGGTTTTGGTTTTCGCAAAACTGCCCTTTCGAGTTTTGGTTTTGGTTTTGGATCCCTATTTTTTCTTTGATAAAATGACATGTTTTTGCTTTTTTTTCATCCTACATTATCATTAACCTCAATAACACTAATTTCAAGTAATTTGCAGTCAATTTTGACCACCTCACAAGTCACAATATTATTTCCATACACTTTCAAACAAAGACTGCAGATTTAGCAGACCAAGCCTGCCAGACCTATTATTTGTATTTCAGCAATGACAATAAGCAATGGAGCAATGGAGCTCTCCTCTTTGTATGTTACCTATATAACACAGTACGATGTGACTGCAGATTTAGCAATGGAGTAATGGAGCTCTCCTGAATGTCACTGGAGACTTTGAAGACCACTGCTACCCCTCCTCTTTCTTTTCTACCTATGACGCTGCCCAACAGCACTAGAGACTGCCAAGAACTGTGCTACCCCTTCTGTGTCCCTCTGTGAAAGGGCGCTGGATCGTCGCGGAGGGCGGTACTTATATTACAAAGCTCACGAGATCCGACGCCGTAACGATGATGTTTTACCTCATTTTCAATTCCGAGGGTGCGCAAAAGTTCTCGGATCTGCTAACTTTGGGTGTTTTCGGTTCTTGGGGAACAGATCCTGAGCATCCCTATTGCAAAATAGCTGCAGAGGGGGGAGAAAAATAGCTGCAGGGGTGGAACAATATAGCTGCGGGGTGGGGGGGTGAGAAAAATAGCGGCATGGGGGAGGTGAGAAAAATATTGTCAGGAAGGGAGAATTTATGCAGGATGGGAAGTAAAGAAAATTGCTGCAGGGGGGGCAATGGCTGCAGGGAGGTTATGAGATATGGCTGAAGGGGGGTGAGGACAATAGCTGCAGGGGAGGGAGGTGAGGAAAATGGCTGAATATAGAGTAGCTTTGGTGAGCATAATTTCTTTATTGTGTGGTCGCGGTTACATGGATGCTCTCTGTTGTCTCAGTGATAACTACAATACTAAAAGTAGTGAGATGAGGCTGGTAGAGCTTTGTATTTTATTGACCACAAATGTCCAGATATTGCTTACATATGCCTGTACAATGGGGTATTTTTTTCTGGCAATAAAGGAGTATTTTGTTTTAATTAAAGGGCCTAATCATTCAGGGATTGGGATTGTTAACATTTCTCATTATAATACAATTTTTGCATTTTCAAAACAGGACCAATGAGGTGCCAATGAGAAAACAACAAAGCTGCAAGAACAAGCAAGAGAGAAGAGCAAGAACAGATGAGAGACAATGGCACAATCTGTCTAAATTTGAATGCAGGAGAATACTCCTGAACATTCATATTCAGGAGTATTCCCATATGCCAATACATTAGGGGGCGGGGGCTACATGTGTGTTAGCCTAGGGCGGCCAGAACCCTTAATCAGGCACTAATTGTTAGGCTCATTTAATTTCCCATGTAGGGTCATCCCGATGGGCCGAATTTATTGCAGAGAATTACAATTGGCCACGGCAGGGCTGCAGCGGGCCACATGCTAGGCTATCGACAGATGTCCAAGGAGATTTTCAGATTTGAGCCAAATTTCTGCGGAATTTCAATTGAGTAAATGTATCCAGCTGTGATTTGGAATTTTTAGCGATTTTCTCGGGTGAGTTTAAACTCGGCAATGTATGAAAACCGCCAATAAATTTTTTCAAAATCACCATTCCCAAAATCGCTACAAATCGCAGTACCAACATTTTGACACTCTAGCAATACAAAGTCGCAATATGTACGAAAAACAAAAAGACAGTTATTGTCAAGGCTTATCCTTAACACTGCATGTCTGTGTGTATTTAGCATAATGAAAACATGAGGTATTTTTTTAAGCCTGCATCCCAGCATCAAGAGCACCTAATTATATGCAGTGACCTAAATGCTTTAAACACTATTAAAATTCAGTTGAAATCAGATGCACTCACCTCCCAGGTATAGGGGCTTACATCTAGCAAGGGCTGACTTGTAAGCCACACCCAAATGTGCCTTCAATAGGCTTGATGGACAGCTGATAAGACAACATAAAGCAATTTTTTGAGACAAAGCCGGAGAAAAAATAAGCCTGCACTTGGTATATCTCAAATTGATTATGGCACCAGCTGCATGGCAATAAGCCCGCGCTCGGTATTAGGGATGTGCACCGGCGACTTTTGAGGTCTCGTGTTTTGTGTTTTGGATCCGGATTTTCGTTATTTTTGAGGTTCGGATTTGTCTCGCAAAACACTTGACGAAAGGTCTCGGTTCGGATTTAAGGTATTGGATTCGGTTTTTTTTTGAAAAAAACATAAAAAGTTTAAAAATCAAGTTTTTGGGCTTATTTTCACTCCTAGGCTATTATTAACCTCAATAACATTCAATAACAAGCATTTCCACTAATTTACAGTGTATTCTGAACACCTCACAATATAGTTATTAGTCCAAAACGTTGGAAAAAGGTATCTTTCTGGACTGCGTAGAGGAGTGGGTCACCACAATATATCTTAAAAACCCTGAACTTTTATGATTCGCACCAATAATTGTACCTGGACTGCGTAGAGGAGTGGGTCACCACAATATCTTAAAAACCCTGAACTTTTATGATTCGCACCAATAATTGTACCTGGACTGCGTAGAGGAGTGGGTCACCACAATATCTTAAAAACCCTGAACTTTTATGATTCGCACCAATAATTGTACCTGGACTGCGTAGAGGAGTGGGTCACCACAATATCTTAAAAACCCTGAACTTTTATGATTCGCACCAATAATTGTACCTGGACTGCGTAGAGGAGTGGGTCACCACAATATATTAAAAACCCTGAACTTTTATGAATCGCACCAATAAATGTACCTGGACTGCGTAGAGGAGTGGGTCACCACAATATATATAATAAGAAAACCATCAACTTGTTTGATTCGCACCAATAAATGTACCTGGACTGCGTAGAGGAGTGGGTCACCACAATATATATAATTAGAAAACCATCAACTTGTTTGATTCGCACCAATAAATGTACCTGGACTGCGTAGAGGAGTGGGTCACCACAATATATTAAAAACCCTGAACTTTTATGAATCGCACCAATAAATGTACCTGGACTGCGTAGAGGAGTGGGTCACCACAATATATATAATAAGAAAACCATCAACTTGTTTGATTCGCACCAATAAATGTACCTGGACTGCGTAGAGGAGTGGGTCACCACAATATATATAATAAGAAAACCATCAACTTGTTTGATTCGCACCAATAAATGTACCTGGACTGCGTAGACGAGTGGGTCACCACAAGATATATTAAAAACCCTGAACTTTTATGATTCGCACCAATAAATGTACCTGGACTGCGTAGAGGAGTGGGTCACCACAATATATTAAAAACCCTGAACTTTTATGAATCGCACCAATAAATGTACCTGGACTGCCTAGAGGAGTGGGCACTGGGCACCACAATAAAATATATAAAAAACCTTCAACAGGTCTGCATTACACTACACATACGGCTGCTCCTCCATCCTCTCCATCATATACATGTTGGAGTTTTAGCGTGTGACAACCTCTTGTTTTTGATAATGTCAGTGCATTTTGAATATTTTTCAATTTGCCCCACACCACTGAATGTACTTTATCTATGATACGCATCTATCTATCTTGACTGCGTAGTGTGGTGGCCCCGGTACACAATTTGGTACCGAGGCCACAATATAATTAAAAAACCCTCCACGTGTCAGAATTCCACCAAACAAGTATCTGGACTGCGTAGTGGGGTGGCCCCGGTACCCAATTTGATACCGGGGCCACAATAAAATAAATACACCCTCCACGTGTCAGAATTCCACCAAACAAGTATCTGGACTGCGTAGTGGGGTGGCCCCGGTACCCAATTTGATACCGGGGCCACAATAAAATAAATACACCCTCCACGTGTCAGAATTCCACCAAACAAGTATCTGGACTGCGTAGTGGGGTGGCCCCGGTAGCCAATTTGATACCGGGGCCACAATAAAATAAATACACCCTCCACGTGTCAGATTTCCACCAAACAAGTATCTGGACTGCGTAGTGGGGTGGCCCCGGTACCCAACTTGATACCGGGGCCACAATACCTCCTCCAAACATGCTACAGACAATTCGTCATTGAGATCCCATCAAGTATGTTAAAGACAGACAGGGTCCAAGTGTTATTAGTTGACTTTGTAAAGAAAAAAACTGTCCCTGTTGCACATAGTCGTGCAATGAAGACTTACTTTTTCATTTAAAGGCACGATCTTTCAAGTGTAGTGTTTGTAAGTCTAAGTCATATTATACTTTTGGTAAAATTGGTTTTTTTTGTTCCTCTTTATGTTAATTAATTAGTAATAGAATTAAAGTAGGAAATAGAATTAAATAGAATTAAAGTAGGAAATAGAGTGGTATAGAGTTGTAGTGTGGTATAGATAGAGTGGTCCACACAATATAATAATAAAACCCTCAACTGGTCTGAATTCCACCAAACAAGTATCTTGACTGCGTAGTGTGGTGGCCCCGGTACACAATTTGGTACCGAGGCCACAATATAATTAAAAAACCCTCCACGTGTCGGAATTCCACCAAACAAGTATCTGGACTGCATAGTGGGGTGGCCCCGGTACCCAATTTGATACCGGGGCCACAATACCTCCTCAAAACATGCTCCAGACAATTCGTCATTGACAGACCCCAGACAGACAGGGTCGTAGTGTTATTGTTTGACTTTGTAAACCCAAAAAAATGTCCCTGTTGCACTTGCACATAGTCGTGCAATGAAGACTGACTTTTTCATTTAAAGGCACGATCTTTAAAGTGTCAGAAAGAGAGAGAAGACACAGGAGAGGAGAGTTGTAGCTGGGGACCTGGGGTGGAAGCTCCCAGGCTCCCCCAGCATTGCCTGGAAGTCTGAGCGTGGTGACTGAGCCAGGGCAAGGAATGTGTGCCCTGGATGAGGGGGAGAACTCCATGCCACTATAGTGAACCCAAGAGAGAGGGGGACACTGCACATGGAAGAGGCCCTGGAGTGAGGGCTGCTACAAGAGGCATGGTAGCTGTAGTGTCAGATCCTGAGGCTGAGAGTACACAGAGTGACGTGTCAGAGCACAGGAGACATTATCCCCGCAGAGGAGGGATGAGCTGCAGTTGAGAGGTCTGTTGTTGAAATAGGACATGCACACTTTAACAAACCAATCATTTCAGCGACAGGGCCTACCAAACAACTTTGACTGAAATGATTGGTTTGTTTGGGCCCCCACACCAAAAAAGCTATTCATCTCTCCCTGTACAGACTAAACAGGCTCTACTGAGGCAAGATGTCGTCCTCATCCTCAACCTCTGATTCCTCTCCCCCTACAGTGTGTACTTCCTCCTCATCACACATTATCAATTCGTCCCCGCTGGACTCCACAACCACAGGTCCCTCTGTAGTATCTGGAGGGCAGTGCTGTACTTCATTGAGGAATTGATTATTCATTTTTATAAACATCATTTTTTCAACGTTGTGAGGAAGCAACCTCCTTCGCCGCTCACTGACCAGGTTCCCCGCTGCACTAAAAACTCTTTCCGAGTACACACTGGAGGGGGGACAACTCAGGTAAAATAGAGCCAGTTTGTACAGGGGCTTCCAAACTGCCTTTTTTTCCTGCCAGTAACAATATGGACTGTCTGACATGTCTACTTGGATGGTGTCAGCAAAGTAATCATCCACAATTTTTTCTATTGTCACAGCATCCAATGCAGCGAGAGTAGACATGTCTGCAATGGTTGGCAGGTCCTTCAGTCCGGACCAGATGTTATCAGCATCCCCGCCAGTGCCTCTTTTGGGAAAACTGAGCTTTTTCCTCGCAGCCATAGATGTGGAAGAAAATGAGGGTGGAGCTGTTGGCATGTCACGGTCCTCTTCAGAGGACAATCTCCTGACCAGCAGGTCTTTGCACCGCTGTAGATTTGTGTCCGCCGGAAACAGAGACACAACATACGCTTTAAACCGAGGATCGAGCACGGTGGCCAGAATGTATTCCTCTGACTTTAAAAGAGTGACCACCCTCGGATCCTGGCAAAGCGTACGAAGGGCTACATCCACAAGAGCTACATGCTTGCTGTAATCGCAATGGCTTACCAGCTCCTCCCTCACTTTCTCCAGCTGCTTCTGCAACAGCCTGATCAGGGGAATGACCTGACTCAAGCTGGCAGTGTCGGAACTTACTTCTCGTGTGGCAAGTTCAAATGGCTGCAGAACCTTGCACAACACGGAAATCAGTCTCCACTGCGCTTGACTCAGGCGCATCCCCACTCCTTTGCCTATGTCGTAGGTGGCTGTGTAGGCCTGAATGGCCTTTTGCTGCTCCTCCATCCTCTGCAGCATATAGAGGGTGGAGTTCCAGCGCGTCACAACCTCTTGTTTGAGGTGATGGCAGGGCAGGTTCAAGCTTTTTTGATGTGCCTCTAGTCTGCGGTAGGCACTGGCTGAATGCCGAAAGTGTCCAGCAATTTTGCGGGCCACCGCAAGCATCTCCTGCACACCCCTGTCACTCTTGAGGTAATGCTGCACCACCAAATTAATGGTGTGGGCAAAACATGGGACGTGCTGGAAATTGCCCATATTTAATGCCCGCACAATGTTACTGGCATTGTCTGACACCACAAATCCCCATGAGAGTCTAAGTGGGGTAAGCCACTGGGAGATAATTTCCCTCATTTTCTCTAATATGTTGTCAGCGTTGTGCCTCTTATTAAAGCCTGTAATGCACAATGTTGCCTGCCTTTGCATGAGCAGCCATTTTGTAGATGCTGCTACTGATGCAGCTGTTGCTGTTGCTGCGGAAGGGGATGCATCTACCCAGTGGGCTGTCACAGTCATATAGTCCTTCGTTTGCCCAGAACCACTTGTCCACATGTCCGTGGTTAAGTGGACAGTGGGTACAACCGCATTTTTAAGAGCACTGAGGACACTTGATCGTACTTCTCTGTACATTTTTGGTATTGCCTGCCTAGTGAAGTGGAATCTCGAGGGGATTTGGTACCGGGGACACAATACCTCCATCAACCCTCTAAATCCCACTCCACTGATGGCGGACACCGGGCGCACGTCTAACACCAACATTGCAGTTACAGCCGCAGTTATACGCTTTGCAATAGGGTGACTACTATCGTATTTGGTGGTCATGGCAAACGACTGTTGGACGGTCAATTGTTTGGTGAAAGACTTAGCGGTCTTACGACTTCCCCTCTGGGAAGATGACCGACTAACAGCAGCAACAGCAGCAGTGGCAGTAGTAGGCGTACCGCTGCAGGATTCCTCGGATGAATCCCGTATTGAGGAGGACTCAGTCTGGCTGGTGACTTGGGCTGCAGGACTGAATCTGATGGAGATTGTGGAGGAAGTTGACGAGGAGGGTGTTGCTGGTGTGTATCCAACTGGACCATGGGATTTAGGTGTCCCTGTACCGATGAGGGTCCTAGCCCCAGTTCCTGAACTAACCACTGAACTATGAAGGTTATTCAGGTGACGTATAAGGGAGGATGTTCCTAGGTGGGCAAGATCCTTACCCCTGCTTATTTGAGCTTTCCATAAGCTACATATTGCCATACATTGGTTGTCTGGATTTGGATAAAAATAACTCCAGACCGAAGAGGTGCATTTTTTGGTCTTCTGACCAGGCATGACGATGGGCTTTTTCATCCCATGGACATCAGCTGTTTCCCCCCCTGGTGCCTCATTTACAATAACCACATCACCATCCTCATCATCAAGTTCCTCCACAGCGCCAGCTACATCATCAATAGCCTCCTCCCGAGCCACCTCTTCCCGTACAGTGATGGGAAGGTCAGGCTTGACAACCACCAACACCCTTGGACTCGCCTTGGGGATTTGTGATAATTTCTCTTTAGAAGGCAGAGTTGTTTGCTGTTTTGTTGCTGACAGCATAACTCTCTTCAATTTTTTGTAGGGGGGGGGAGGAGGAGGAGGGCTAAGATCCGTGGGTGAAGCTGAACCACTAGTCATGAACACGGGCCAGGGCCTAAGCCGTTCCTTGCCACTCCGTGTCGTAAATGGCATATTGGCAACTTTACGTTTCTCCTCAGATGATTTTAAGTTTCTCTTTTTGCTACTTTTTCTTAACTTGGGCTTTTTGGATTTTACATGCCCGGTACTACGAGATTGGGCATCGGGCTTGGAAGACGACGTTGATGGCATTTCATCGTCTATGTCATGACTAGTGGCAGCAGCTTCAGCATTAGGAGGAAGTGGGTCTTGATCTTTCCCTACTTTATCCTCCAAATTTTTGGTCTCCATTATATGTAGCACAAGATACTGCAGAATGTGTGAACTTGGTAATATTGCAGTACCAATGGACTTATACTGCTGGATTGGTTTTGCAAATTTGGTTATAATTATTATATATTTTTTATTTTTTTTTTTCTTACTTTTTTTTTATTTTTAAAAAACTTGGGAATAGTGGGGAAATAACTATGCCCTTAGAAGCACAGAGCACAGGACACAGCACCACTGGACTGAACAGGACACGGCACAGGACCCAGCAGCACTACGGAACTCAGCAGGACAGAGCACAGGACACAGCACCACTGGACTGATACTGCAGAATGTGTGAACTTGGTAATATTGCAGTACCAATGGACTTATAATGCTGGATTGGTTTTGCAAATTTGGTTATAATTATTATATATTTTTTTTTTTTTTAATTTTTTATTATTTTTTACTTTTTTTTTATTTTTTAAAAACTTGGGAATAATGGGGAAATAACTATGCCCTTAGAAGCACAGAGCACAGGACACAGCACCACTGGACTGAACAGGACACGGCACAGGACCCAGCAGCACTACGGAACTCAGCAGGACAGAGCACAGGACACAGCACCACTGGACTGATACTGCAGAATGTGTAAACTTTGTAATATTGCAGTACCACTGGACTTTTACTGCTGAATGTGTGAACTTGGTAATATTGCAGTACCAATGGGCTTATACTGCAGGATTGGTTGTGAAAATTTTGTGGTAATTAAAAAATATTAAAGTAGTTTTTGGTATTTTTTAAAAAAACTTTTTTTTATTTTTTTAAACACAGGGGAATATTGGGGAAATAACTATGCCCTTAGAAGCACAGAGCACAGGACACAGCACCACTGGACTGAACAGGACACAGCACAGGACCCAGCAGCACCACTGACCTCAGAAGGACAGAGCACAGCACACAGCACCACTGGACTGATACTGCAGAACACAGCACAGCACAGCACAGCACAGCACAGCACAGCACAGCACAGCACAGCACTAAACAGCACAGCACAGCACAGAACTAAACAGCACAGAACTAAACAGCACAGAACTAAACAGCACAGAACTAAACAGCACAGAGGACCACCTAACACACCCTCCCTCTACCCTGATCAATGCCCGAGTGAAGATGGCGGCGACTAGCGGGGAATTTATAGGATCCGAGTATCGCGAGATCCGACAACGGGATTATGAGTCAGAGCCTCAGTTTCACTTTTGAATTTGGCGCCAATACCCGGATCTGTCTCGGATCCGACTCGGATCCGCAACGTTCGGGTGGGCTCGGATTTCAGAAATCCGAGCGCGCTCATCCCTACTCGGTATATCCCATATTATATATAGTACCAACTGCATGGCAATATAAATGCCCATATATGTATACAAAACAAAAAGACCGTCAGCGCTTATCCTTAATACTGAATATCTGTGTGTATCTAGCATAATGAAAAGCTCATTTTAATTATGCTTGATAGACATAGATATGCAGTGTTAAGTAGATGCAATGGCAACAACTGTCTTTTTAATTGTATACATATATGGGCATTTATATTGCCATGCAGCTGGTACTATATATAATATTGGATATACTAAGTGCAAGCTTATTGCTATGCAGCTGGTACCATATATAATATGGGATATAAAGTGGACACAGTGAGATTGGCGGTTTTAAAGCGGCAATAGCCGGATCCACCACTTTGATTACATTATATAGGTGGCGGGTCATGGCATTGCCGCCATAAAAATCGCCAATCTCACTGTATCTATTTTAAGTTACGAGAATCCCACTGCCTGTATTTTCTACAGTCATGATTTATAGCAGCCGTGTCTTAGGTGTGTCGGCAATGTTGTATGTTTTTTATATGCTAAGTCACTATTTTCTCCTTATTTCCCTTTGCATTTTTAGGTCGGTATTAATAGTGTTGAAATCCTTGCCACTGTATAAACGTACTCCACCTGTCTCCTGCTTTGTACTTCTCTGCCACCAAGTGTACCGAACCGACTAAATTTCACCTATCATTCAACTCATACTGAGTGCCCATCCTCGGAGCTGTCAGCCAATTGGCGCATTATTTCCTACCTGCACTACTTCTCCAACAGTTCACTGAGCTACATCAGAGTCTTACCAGTGGACCAAGACCTGTGGGTTATCAGTAGCTAAGCCCATCCAGCCTTGCGGCGGTTCTTGGTGAACACTGGGGTACTTGTTAGACTACGCACCTTTGGTTAGCCAGCACCAATCTTGATTAACACTAGGGGGTAAATATATCAAGCTGAGAGTTTTCCGGCATATGTAACCCAGAATCCTCTTTCATTCCCCTGATGAGGACTGAAAAATTTGGTTCAGTATCGGGATTTGTGGTGAGCTGAAAAATCAACGGCCCTATATCTAGGTAAAGGTCAAATGAAACCCTCATAGGCTCATAAACTTGCATGACAGGGGGCTAACAACATCCTTACTGGGAATTCAGATCCCAAAGAATATGGCCACTCTTTATGAGCTTAATATTGGCAAAGTCATTTCTAATATGAAATTTAATTGGCAACACCTTAATCTCTCCTATCTGAGCAGAGTCAGCCTCCTGTAGATAATATCCTACTCAAGATTATTACACCCCTTGCAAACATTGCCCTTACTATTAACAAAAAAAGATGCACAATCTATCAATGATCTTTTTCATGCATTAATTTGGAAGAAAATTGCCCCCCTGTATTAATTTCATTAAGCTTCAACATCCCAAAGCTGACAGGGGTATTAATTTTCTTATTTTTTCTTACATTTGGGCTACTTGGGAGACTGGTTGATAAACCAAAGTATGTACACTAATCTGGCAGTGTGAAAGCAATTTCTCCCAATTTAAATATTTAAAGTCTTTCTCCGCCATCATGACCAAGAAATCCCAAGTAATATCCATCACATAATCCCCTTTTAAACTCTGCTAGAAAAATTTAGCACATATTGCGACATAAATTCAACTTCAATTCCTACTAATCACAAATCCATTCAATTACCTTTTGTTGAAAATTCTGACTTGCAAAATGGCATGGTGGCTCGTCCCTTCATTTCATGGGAAAAGGGGGGCTTGCATTCAGTCGGTCATTTGTTAGAGAAAGCATGTAAAAAAACTACTCCCATTATTCTCAGATGATTTAATTATTTCCTTTTCAATGTCCTTGTGGCCTCGCTTTCATCCAGTCCCAAAACTATGCTTGTAGTATTATTATTATTTTTTTTTTTAATTGACTGGAATACCTGTTATGATGTGCCTCTGTCTGCAGTACATCACCTCCTCTTTGGATGTCTGGACTGTTTCAGATCCTGCCGGCAATGGGCCAAGCCCTCATCATTGGATCTGGCGGGTTTGAAAAGTGGAGATGTTGTCTATAAAAACCAATCAGATTCTAGCTGTCATTTTGTAGAATGTACTATAAATGATAGCTAGAATCTGATTGGTTTCAGCTTGATACATTTACCCCCTGGTCTCTCTCTTAGAACTCCTGTTATCTGGTCCTGATTTGTCTCCTGGTATCTGAATTCTGTTTATCTTATCTTATTGTACCTTTTTCAGTGACTCTGTCTTCTGCTTTGTTTGCCATTGCTCCTGTTTATTCCCTGGTACTGTTGTGGATCACTCAACTTCTGACCCTGGTGTGCCTGACCTTTTTCCAGTCTGATACTTCTGTGATATCCAGTAACTCCAGCTTCTCAGTTAAATCTGGAAATTCCGATCTGGTTTACCTGCAGCTATCCTATTGTGCCTGGTATCCAGTAATTCCTGCTTTTAAGCAGAAGATCTTGTTATCCTGATTTTGCAGTTCTCCAATTGAACATGGAACCCAGTGTCTCCTGTTTCCTCAGTTAAACCTGGAAATCCTGGTATCCTCTTTCTGCTGTTTCTATGGAATTGTGTTAGCTTCTTTACTGTTGACTGTATCTAGTTAATACCTGTGTGACCTGTGTTCAAAATAAAGGCGCTCTGTTTCATTCACAACTACTCGCCATGGCCTTCACACTGGGAACCCTAACATTCCCTTAAATCTCTTTTGAGATCAGCTCTCCCACAAAGGAGATACACTTACACTATACATTTCTGAGAAATATATCATATCATACTAAGTCCAGCCTGAGTCAATGGATAAGTTTTCTTTCCCAACTGAACGAAGCCAGATTACTGAAAAGTTTAGACACTTCAATTAAACTTCTCCCTGCCTCCACATATGTGGAGATATTTGTCAACATTTTCCATAGAGATTATCTTTCACCCCACCATAGTTGTGTGATAGTTTTCTCTAATGACTCTAATTGCCCTAAATATGGCGAATTTCAGGCTGATTTGTTCCACTGCTTTTGGGCTTGTCCTATTGTTAGGGGCTTCTGAATCCGTGTGTGGAAATTCACAATGGCAGAGTTGGTAAATTATCTACCAGTTACACCTGAATGGGTGATTTGTAGTATTTTGCCTCAAAACATGAGAACAGGTAAAGGGAGCAAAAAGCTACTAATGGCGATCTCGGAAGTGGCTAAATGTTTTCTCCACGTGTGGATCCAGAGATTTCCCCCCACACTTGATCTATTTAAAGAAAAAATATTGTTGTAGGTGTCCCTTCAGAAAGTCTTTGAGACATGGGGAAGCTATATTAATAAATGATCTACTCCCCTGAGAGAACAACTTTAGAGTGCCTTCATCAGACGATTTGGCATGAAACTAGAATGTTTTCTGGTCTCTCTGTGCCTTAGGTCTCTATCTACAATGTTTCAGATATTACTCTCCTGATTCTTGATGTGATATATAATCTGTACTATCCAATTATGATTGTTATTCAATGTTTATAATAGCCTTGATTACAAGATAAAAATTAAAATTTTTGAATTCTATAAGTAATTATGCATTGTCACATTCACAACATTATTCCTGTACTAACAATCACTATCTTCTTTGTTAAGTGAATTATGATCCTGTTCATATGTACTTGCATTGTTTCTGTTTTGCAATAATCTGAACTCCTTCAATAAAAAAATTTTGTCTAAAAAAAAAAAAAAAAAAAAGAAGACTTTCCTCCAGTATTTCACAGTATTGCAGGTGTGTACTGTCATTTGCTAATTATTGCTGGTAATAATTTTTATGCTTAATTAGCTATGTTTAGATATGTTTAACTGTATGTGGAGTAATCATCTATGAATGTCACAGAATACCATTCCAGCTGGCGTTTCTGACTTACACATCAATATAGATCAACTCTAATAAAGAGTTCCTCTGCCATGACTATGCAGTGCCACTTTGTAGTTTTTGCTTTAAACCAGCAGATGCATTTCCTAAGTATATTACACAGGGCCATCTTAACAACATTATGGGCCCCCGGGCAAAGCAGTGCACCGGGGCCCCTAGATATAGATATATAGATGTATACAGATACAGATATAGATATAGATATATAGAGATAGAGATAGATAGATGTACTTGCTCAGTGACCCTTGAAGGTTTTTTTGCAGGGTTTTTTTTTTTTGCAGGATTATTTATTCTCATTAAGAGCCCTGCCTATGGGGCCCCCTTGCCCGTGGGGCCCTCTGGCACCTGCCCATCAGGCCCAATGGAAAAGATGGCCCTGATATTACATGGGGATATATCTAAATTAGCTGTCATGTTCAACAGTCCATGTAATGCATCTGGATGTCCCTGGTGGCTAAGCCATACATGAAAGCTTTTCTCATAAAGGATTGAGTGTTGACTTTAGCTTCATAGTCTTTGAGCTCATAAAGATGACTCTTTGTTGTTTACTAGGGTTTCTGAACCAAGTTGAATTGTGTATATATTTCTTTTGAGAAAAACATATTGCCCTGCATTGGTTAAACACTTAGTACATTTTTGTCAAGAATATTTTTTCTGTCCACCACTCACAGCTCAGATACACCTTTCTTAATTCCTTTCACATCATCACTATCCCCATTTGCAAGGTGAACTTTACAATTTACATCTCATTGCAATTAGTCAAAAAATGTTTTGTCACTGACCATTTGACATATTCCCAGCCATTATTATTTTCTCTGATTTGTAAGGCGCCAAAGTGTTCTTCAGTGCTGAATAGTGGAATAACAGAACATACATAAAGCAGAGACATATAAGGTAGATAAATGAATATATGCTGCTGCAACACCTGTTAGCTGGTTACTGTGGCTGGTTTATCCTAACCACTTACTTAGGTTTAGTACTATATGGTGCAGTGGCGGATCCAGGGGGAGGGGGGGCAATCGGGGCGACCGCTCCCCCTAGCAGGGGCTTGCTGCTGACGGCTGCATACTGTGCAGGTCCGTTCAGCATTGACAGTGTGCTGCCCGGCTGCTCTGATTGTGTTTTAAACACAATCAGAGCAGCCGGGCAGCACACTGTCACTGCCGAGCGGACCTGCACATACTGTGCAGCCGCCGGCAGCCTTAGAAATTAGAAAGGGGGCGGGGCCTAAATCGCCCCCCCCTAAAATCACCCCGGGTACAGCAGTTGCCTAGATCCACCCCTGATATGGTGGCAAGCAGAGCGTTGACTACGGAGTGCTGGAATCAACATAGGGCAGCCAAGAAATGGATTACAGTTTTTAAAATCATGTAATTTATTATTGATTTTGTAATAACAATCATACAGAAAACACAGCTTAAACTATTCCCTTAAGGTATCCAAACATCACAAGAAGGCATAACATCAGACAAGAAACAATAACTCAAAATTATATTTATTTGAATATGTACACATAAGTTCCAAATTACAACTACTATATATAGTTGACTGCAAGTACAGCCAAAAATTAGAATACAATTACATCTACTCAAATTGCAAAGACATTAATACAGAATAAAGTAAAATAGGCTACACACAGGGCTAAGCATACCAGGTAGCCAATAATCAAACTATTTATTTCTATATGGTCCTGTATAATCATATAATTCCAAACCTCCCAAGCGCACTCTATATCTCGAATTATACCAACTGGACCAAATTTTGTGCTATTTATTTACCACATTCCTACTATTGTACATGTAGCACATATGATTCATGGTATCATTCACAAGCATTCGCCATTTCTGGAAATCAGGAGAGTCTGCGGAAAGCCACTTAAGAACTACAATAACTTTTGTCAATGTCAAGCGAATAAATATATACCTATAAATCATTTTTATTTATTATTCATATCTTCTTCCAGGAAGGTTCCAAAAATACACACCATAAAGTCAAGAGGAAGGGCTGCATTTACCATATCACCCACATACTCCCACACCACAATCAAGAATCTGTTCACCATCTGGTGCTCCCACAACATGTGCCAAAACATGCTCATACTGGAACTACATTTCAGGTAACCGGAGGCACGATGTGGCATCTCTTATACTTTTAAGGATCTAATTCCATGCTTCATCAGAGAGTGGTCAGAACTCATCCTACCATCTGTATTTAAAAGACCATAGTCCTTCCGAAACTGTGAAAATTAAGGTCAGAATACAGAGTAGATATTGATTGCCTAGTACCCACATTTAGCAATAGGGGAGACAGTGATCTGTGGTAGGGAGTCACCAAACTGGGTGTTAACAGCTTGTATTTACTATATGTAATGGCACTGGAAAGCCCAAATTATTTTTTAGTAATACATTACAATAAAGATGGTCCATAGCAAGCACACCAAAACATGGAGAGATATTGGGCTAGATTTACTAAGCTGCGGGTTTGAAAAAGTGGGGCTGTTGCCTATAGCAACCAATCAGATTCTAGCTTTCATTTACTTAGTACATGCTACAATATGACAGATAGAATCTGATTGGTTGCTATAGGCAACATCCCCACTTTTTCAAACCCGCAGCTTAGTAAATCTAGCCCATTGTCCTTTTCAATTTCTTCAGTTCATGGAGTTTACCATTGGTCCACAATGGCATTTCTGGATCATAGTCAGATCACCCAAAATACTGTGAGATGTATTCCAGACTTCAATCACCTGTAGGATGATTGGTCAACCATTTTTCTCCTTTTATCTACAAAAAGAACCGTATGCGTGCTTGAAGGGGACCCAATCTGCTCACCAAATCTACTCACCAAGTTACCCCACCAAAGCACTTTTCCTATGCAAAAGTATGTATTTATTAATGGTCTGAAACACTCAGTTAGGGACATATACAGGAGAATTTTGTAAGATGTAAAGATATTTAGATTGGACAATCAATTTAAAAGGTTAACCTTACTCGACATGGTAAGAAGAGTCTCTTACCATAGCACAAATGTGACTTCATCTTAAAAAATGTCTGTTATTGGATCAATATTTAGTTTAATGAACTCTGTGGGTAAGTTTGAAATCCAGACTCCCATGTATTTAAAACACAGGGTTCACTGCATCTAATAATGCGGCTTTGCATTGATTGGAATGTTACCATGTAGTGGGAAAATACAGGATTTATCATAGTTAATTTTGAGTCCTTAAATCCAACCAAAGTGATCTACTGTATCAATAAGTGTCCCGGGAACAAGAACAACAGCATGTCATCCGCATATAACACATTAGTAAGCATGATCCCCTCAACTAGTAGACCGAGAATACTTGCATGTGCACAAATCAAACACTCCAATTGCTCTACAGCCAGTGTGAACAATGCACTAGACAATGTGCACCCCTGTCTAGTACTTCTTCCCAGACAAAATAGGGCCATAGTGTAACCATTGGTGTGCACCCTTACTGTGGGTGCATCTTACTTAATCCATCTAATAAAGTTTGTAACCAGTTTGAATCATCTCAGCACTTCCATAAGTGCCACCACTGCCCCGACCTGGTCCTATGAGTCAACTGAAGATGATGCAGGTTAGTTGTAGATTTGCATGGCATAAACCCTGTCTGATCTGGGTGCACTTTTTAAGTAGTAACATTGTTAAGCCTACTGGCAAAAAAATTGTCTAGCAAGGGTATAGGTCAATAGGAGTCTGGAGAAAGAGGGTCCATCTTGGGCTTATGATCAGATCTTCCGACATTGAAGTTAGAAGACTGCCCAATTTTAACAGCTGTATATAATTTTCTAACAGTTGACGTATAAAAAAATCACTACATTTTTTATATAACTCTAAAGGAATACTGCCTACCCCCTATTGTTTGGAAATGGCACAATTGCCAGATCCAATTCTTCCATTGTAAGAGGGGCAATCAAAAACTCTGCTGACTCCCGAGAGAGACTTAATAACTTAATAGTGTTTAAATAGGTGGTAAGTTGTGCGTCAGTGTATGACACCTGTGACTCATATAATTCGCTATAATATTGTAAGAAAGTTTTGGCTATATGTTTGCCTGAAAAGTGATTAACTTTGTGACTATCTACTATAGCTGGGATGGTTCTACTGTCCAAATCATCCCTGGCTAAACAGGCTAAATAGCTCTGTCCCTTAGCCTGCATAGCCTACTTATTAAATAAATAGCCCAACCAGACTTACTGTACATGAAGCCATTTAATCCTATCATTCTTTGAGCCCAAAAATGTCTAAACACTCCATGTGTCTGCAGTTCTGCTCTAACTCTTTCTGTTATAGGTCTTAATTTTGGCAACTCTTTTAATAAGTGTACCTCTGAGGAAAGCTTTAAAGGCATCCCAGAGAGTTGCCTGATTACATAACCAGCTGTTGTCATTAAAGTATCCTTCCCACATATTAATTAATTCAGAACCAGCATCCATTGACTGGTTTTAATTTAAACTGGGTTTAATTTCTAAAAACCGCATTCACTTATCTATCACAATGTCCAATGCGTGTCCCCTCTCACCACTACAGTGCAGGTCTAAACAATGGTGCTAGGAAAGCACAAGAAAATTCACGCCAAAAGAAATGGCTGCAACAGAGAAGACTTTTCATTGTCCTCCAATATAACAGGTACTTGTACTATGGGAATTATCCAGTGACTCATACTGTAACATTCAGTCCTGGGTGGATCATAGAGCGACTGGCATCCACTGGATGTAGTACTGTGTAGCAATTATTTCCAAGGACTAGATCCAAGACTGACAAGCTGGTAGGATGCTATGCGCCAGTACACTGGAAGCTAAGTCTAATGTCAATGGGGAAAGGAGCCCCTTACCCTGACCAGGCAGTATGTCCTGTTCAGATGAGGGTTGGCAGGTTAGTACAGAGGGGTGGTAATATGGCCGACTGCCAAGACAGCGCAACTAGCACTATTTCAATGCAGAAGGTCTGTGCAGGATTTTATTATTATCCTTTATTTGTTAGGCGCCACAAGGGTTCCGCAGTGCCGTACACTACACAAACAGTAGATTATACAGGGTAAGACATTACTGAACAATAAACAATAAATACCAACATTTCAGAGGCTCCAGGCAGGCTAATGCAGTAAGGATGAAGCAGATGAACAGGTATGGATACAGGAGGCAAGAGGGCCCTGTTAAAATGAGCTTACATCCTAAGGGAGGGTGAACAAGACTCAGGCACAAAGGGAGTCAGTTGATGTATATGGGAGAGAGAAGGGACCGGGAGGAGAGAGGGGATAACGGGTTAGGTGGAAGGATGGTAGGCTTTAAGGAACAGGTGAGTTTTAAGTGCCCGTTTGAAGGAGCTTAGATTGGGATAGAGACTGATGGAGCAAGGGAGGTCGTTCCAGTGAAGGGGGCTGCATGGGAGAAGTCCTGGATTCTGCAGTGGGAAGAGGCGACGGTCATTGGCCGAGCACAGGGGGCGGGCAGAAGTGTGAATGGAGAGGAGGTTAGAGATATAGGGGGCAGTAGACTGGGAAAGAGCCTTGTACGTGGTGGTCAGGAGTTTGAAAAGGATTTTGTAGGGGATGGGGAGCCAGTGTAGGTCAAAACAGAGAGGGGATGCAGAGGAGGAGCGGCAAGAGAGGAAGATGAGTCTTGCAGCCGCATTGAGAATGGAGCGGAGAGGGGCGAGGTGGGAGAGGTGGAGGCCGGTAAGTAGGAGGTTGCAATAATCGAGGCGGGAGATAATGAGTGTGTGGAGGATGGTTTTGGTGGCATCCTGAGAGAGGAAGGGTCAGATGCGGGCAACATTGCGAAGCTGGAAGCGACAGGCAATGGCGAGGGATTGAATGTGTGGTGCAAAAGAGAGAAAGCAATCGAAGGTAATGCCCAGGAAGCGAAGTTGGGTGACAGAGGAAATGGTAGTGATGTTGACGGTGATAGAGAGGTCATGGTGGAAGGGGACCCTGGGGGGAGGATTTGCGGAGAAGCAGCGAGTGATTGTCAGCATCGATGAAGGTATCACCTGACAGACCTCAGCTGCAGCTGGTTCTTCCTGCAACACTGTCACTTCAGCTGCTGTCCAGACAGGATATAATCACAGGATCAGTGTGGGATAGCAGAGAACACACAACCTAATCCATGGAAGTCCAAGCTAAACTGCAAAAAATATAAATGAATTACAGTTTTAGCTCTTATCAGGAGGTCATAGGAATACAGCAGGTAATCACACATCAGTATGTGGTATTGATTATCCATCCAGAAGTACAGGATGGTACACACTCAAAATAGCAAAGCGTGCTCTTTATTTGGAGCTAAAACTAATCTCCATCCGTGCCATAAATTAAAATAAACACTTGCTTGAAATACTGCATCAATGCTATTGGATGTTTGAGCAGTGGGCCAATTAGGGAGAGGGTTAGACTGCACTTAGTCAAACAATCAGAACTAGATTTGACTGGGCCAAAGGGCGTGACCTTTGAAGCATGCCCAGCTCATTTATGCCCTGGATATGAGCTAGGGTAGACTCCCCTTCATGCCAACAGGAGAGGTAGAAACAGAGGGATATCACATTTATTTTTTTGCTTCAAGGGATAGCTCTAGGCACAGGGAGGAAGGCAGAAATCTGAAACCTGGGTTATTTTCTCTAGCACACGCACACATGCACACACCCTGGCATACATTCAAGAAAGCAATGTGGTGGTCAAACTAACACCATCCCCCTACCAGGCCTCAGCCCAGATGCTAAGCAACATGGGACCTTTTGCATTTACAGTAATATACACCTGTAATCCTGTCAATAAAAGATCTAAATTGAAACAATAGGTTGTTTCTCCCATTTTCATTTGCCGTGTAGCGGAAAGGTGGGTCTAGCCACATATGTTATGGTTTCTTTCTTAATGTGGATCCGTTGTTCATCTTCCACTAATAAGCTGATTACTTCTTTAGTGAGCCTGTTTATTTTGTTCCAGTTCTGAAGATTGTATTCTGGTCTCTCTTTATTGCATGTCAACCTTACGTGGAACAATTTCCACTTTAAAGTTCCATAGCTGGTAATGACTATTGTTCAGTTTTGCTATGCCTGATTTAAACTCAAGACTGGCAATCATTTTATCAGCTAATGTAACGCTCTCCATTGGGCCCGGCGTCTCAGCCGTCTCCTTGACGACCGGGACGTCACTTCCGGATTCTGGTCCAACCGTTGCCAAGGCAACGGCTGGAAGCTGCGCTGTGAAAAGTCGCGTCCCAGCGGGGAGATTAGCTGGGCGCGTGCGTGTTAGTGAATAATTTATTAACAGTCTCCTGTGGCTGATTAAGTTAGGCTGGGCTGCTTGGTTTCCATTGGCTGCTCTAGGTATTTTAGGCAGGGAGGACTGGATCTCCCTGCCGGTTATAGCATTTACAGTCCTGTGCTGTTGCTGACCTGCTATTGGATTCCTGTCTGCCTGATCTTAGTTGTGACCTTTGCTTGTACCCTGGACTTTGCCTGTTTGCCTGTGAGCCTGACCTTTTGGCTTGTATTCTGGAATTTGCTGTTTCACTAAGTGATCACTAGCTCCAGTCTGGGCCAGCACCTCCAGTTCCATTTGCACCACAGCCACCATTGATGAGCTTTTACTACTCTGAGCTTAAGACTTGGCGGCATCTGAGTACCTGTGAGCATATAAAGCTCTACGGGAAAGGCGGCTGCTAAAGGTGAAGACCTCTACTCTAATCTGTTCTAAAAGCTCTGCTTGGTTGTCGTGAGCCCTAGCAGTTAGTTGGACAGCATATTTCTGTCTCTCCACAGATTTACAGTTTTTTTTTAAATGTGGCCATATGGACAAGTGAAACAAATATTCAGTATATAGAAGATAAACAGCATGACCTGTCTGTAAAACACCCAAAGAGCTGTAAGGAGTTCAAACTCAGAGGCTACATTGCATATTATTTTTAAAAGTTTTCCATGTGAACACAAAATTTCGAGCTCAAACTCAGTAATGATCACAGTTCAAATTAAAATGTAAAAAAAAAGTTATACAATGTAGCCACTTAAGATTTACCAAGCACTATTTCATAGTTCATTTTAATGTCTTTAAGTGTTTGTGAGCGTTAACATTAAACTGCTGACACCAGTTCGAAGTTTGTTCTTCAAGGCAGAACGAATCAGCCGCTTGTACTGTGTACTAGTTCAAGATCCTTGAGCTGGCCACATATGATCGAATTTCTAACTGCTTTGAATTATTTGAGCAACTCCACCTTAGAGCATGCACTCTATGGTAATCAACAAAATCAAAGGAAAAAAAAAGAAAAGTGTGTACTGTAAAATAAGTAATGATGGAACATAAATTAATTGAGGGATAATTTAACTGAATAGGGTAAGCCAGTGCAGCTCCATAATGTTTTGTGTCAGTACAGTTTTCTCCACTGTGAGCTAAAAGGGATGTTTTTAATTGTAATTACATGAAATGAGGAGTTTGACCTAGTTTTAAACAATCACAACATTTTCTAAAGTAGCATGTGCCATGCTTTGTTCTATATTAAATTCTAACTGCAGCAAATAGGTGAGTCTTTTTAGAAGTGTATTTGCTACAATACTAAAGTCCCTGAATATAAATACAGTAAATAGTATATACTAGAAATGTTTATCATTTGGAAATCAGTAAAAAGAAATAGGATAAAACTGAGCATTCAGTGAAAATCCTCATAAGCAATATTTGTTGTCTAATAAGTAAAAGGGAAGTCAATAATACCACTGAGCAGTGAAATGAATAACATTGATTATCTTGTTACAATTTCACCTGCCAAGGGGTGGGATATTTTAGGCAGTAAGTGAATATTCAGTTTTAGAAGTTAATGTGTTGGAAGCAGGATCTAAGCGAATTTGAAGAGGGTCAAATTGTAATGGCTAGATTGTCTGGGTAGGGGCATCTCCAAAATGGCAGGACTTGTGGGGTGTTCCCAGTATGCAATGGCTACTACCTACCAAAAGTGTTACAAGGAAGAACAATGACAGGTGTTTGTTATACCTTTTGATATTGATAAAGGTGTTCAGCGGTGTTAATGTGGATGCTAAGCAACAACACCATTGCAACTTAAGCAGGTTGCTGTTTATTAAAAATGATAACATAGTAGAATGCAGGTACTCACAATAGTTGACTTTGGTAGTACAGTTGCAGTTCAGGCAATACATACTTGTATGCAGGTATACAGTTTTATGCTTATATGCATATATGCAGGCAGGTTGTATAATACTGTTATACATAGGCAGCAGACAATTTACTATACTGCACAGCCGTGAAGTTTATGCTGTGGGCACAGACTCCTAAGTCTATTAGGCAGCCTACGGTCACTGTAAAAGAACTCTCTGGTGACTTATATGATATGTGGGGCACAGCTACTAGTGCTGCGTCTGTCTCCGTACAGGCACTAACTGGAAGCAACAGCGCGAAAAGCCAAACTTCCAGTTTCGGGTTGTGGAGCATGCACAGTAGTACAATTAGGACATTGGAGTCCTGCCCCACTTCCTGTTTACTCACTAGACCACCGGGGATTACAGCGTTACCATGCCAATGGAGAGGGAGAAGGAGCAAAGCACTCCCTATATGCTAATAATAGGTGTACAAGGCTCATTGATGCACAAGGGGAGAAAAGGTTAGCTGGTCTAGTACAATCCCACAGAAGAGCTACTGTAGCATAAATTGCTGGCTATGATAGAAAGGTGTCAGAACACACAGTGCATCGCAGCTTGCTGCGTACAGGACTGCGTAGCAGCAGACTGGTCAGAATGCCCATGCTGACCCCTGTCTATTGCCGAAATTGACTACAATGGGCACATGAGTGCCAGAAAGGGACCATGGAACACTGGAAGAAAGTGGCCTGGTCTGAAGAATCAAATTTTCTTTTACATCATGTGGACAGATGGATGTGTGCATCATTTACTGGGAAAGAGATGGCACCAGGGTGTATTATGTAAAAAGGCAAGCCGCTGGAAGCATTAATGTGGATGTTACTTTGACATGTACCATCTACCTAAACATTTGTGCAGACCAAGTACACTTCTTCATGGCAATGGCATGTCCTGATGGCAGTGGTCTCTTTCAGCTGGATAATGTGCCACTGCAAAAATTGTTCAGGAATTGTTTGAAGAACATGACAAAGAGGTCAAGGTGTTAACTTGGCCTCCACATTCCCCAAATCTGAATCCGATTGATTATCTGTGGGACATGCTGGAAAAACAAGTCAGAGCCACAGAGGAACCACCTCGCAATTTACAGGATGTCAGAGATAGAAGCCTCTGCCAGTTCCCTGATTTAATATGTTATCATATAATCAAACATTCAAGAAATATGTCACCTATATTTTGTCAGGAAACCACTTCTGACCACCTTTACCTGTCACAAACCGCACTCTGCTCACTCATGACTGAAACTTACTGTAAGGGAACACACAGGATTCCAGTCAAAACTTTGCACTCACCTCCCTTGGACTACAAATGTAACTGGTTCCTTTCCCAACACAGGCTCACACTTCTACAACTCTCTGCACTGCCACCAGCTATGTATAGGGCCCATAGCAAATCTATGACTTAATTACGCAATTGTGCACTCTCTGTGCTTTGATAGCTTAAAGAGTTCTTCCCACACTGATATACTATGCTCCTTGTTACATGCAGGTGAGCCCTGCACACATCAGCAATCAAAGGGTTAACACTTAACACCTCCAGAATCAATTAGACAAATGTACATGCAGGCACACACTAGGCTTGATAGACAAATGTATTAACCATTCACAAATCAGCATTTAAAGGTTGAGCATGGTCAAGCAATCTTCTTCATAAAAAGCTGTAAATTCATTTAGAGCAATAAGACAGCACTTATTACATTTTTAGATTTAATATACAAAAAGTACAATACTAACAAGTTTTAAAAACAATTAAGAAAAGATGACAAGATATACAGCAAAGCAGATTAAAAACAAAAGATAAAGTTTCAGAGTATAATCTTACATACAAATTGTATAATCTGTGCCAAGGGAAATTTGTTTGGAAGATGGACACCTTATCAATGTTGATTGTGGTCTCCAGATGGGGACTATGGCACATTTTACAACCACAACCTGTTTTAATTCCCAATGCTAAAATGTAACATAACAATCTTGTAGAGTGTCACATACACCCAATTTTATTATTAATAAATCCATTACCAATTTGCCATTTTATAGATACCAAACATAGATAGGTTCAGGGAACTTGTTGAGCTGATAATCATTTCCTCACTTTTCCTGCAAGTCAGACAGCTTTATTTGATGTATGAGCTACCCTTCATCATGCTATTTATAAATGTGTGGTTGATCACTAATTATATTGATTGTAAGTTGTATTTTGGAAATTTAATTATTTTTGCCTATATAAAATATAGCAAGCCATGATCACAAAGTCCATGTCTCTTTGTGTGACTCCCCTGTTGAGAGACGGTTCCCGAAAATCTATTTTGGTTTGAAAAAACTCTCCTATGCCAGTAATTATCTCACCCCCAGGGGGGGGGCTATGAAGCTGTTCAGTCCCCCATAAGGTTTCCATGTTATTTGTTAATCATTATAACTGTAATTTCGTCCCTGTTCATTACATAGGACTTAAAGGATCTGCTTGGTGCCAGATACTACAGGACACCTTCAGGCGTCTTGTGGAGTCCATGCTTCTATGGGTCAGAGCTGTGTGATGTGCTGGGCACTATTCTGCTGGGAACCCTTGGGTCCTGGCATTCATGTGGCTGCTACTTTGACACGTACCACCTACGTGAACATTGTTGCAGACCAAGTACACCCTTTCATGGCAGTGATATTTCCTGATGGTGTCAGGCGCCGTCCCACGATTTCCCCCTCCAGTGCGTCTGGTTGCTTAGCAACCAGACGCGTCACTTCCGCCCGCCCGGCCACCACATATATTAGCGCGTCCCCATTGCTAGGCAATACCACGAGCGTTAGGGTGCTAATTATGACAGTGCTGTGGCGCTGCACTCCTATTGGGCCACTATACTATTTAAACCCTTCCTGGCCCTCCTACCAGTGCCAGAGTTTCAGGTCCCTACCTGCCTCCAGCGTCTCCTATAGTGTTCCAGTTCATTGACTGTCTCCTGATATTTGCCTGCCTTCCTGTGACCCTTGTGACCTGGACTGCCTTTGACTACCCCTTTAGGATCTCCCTTTGTACTGCGCTTCCAGAACGCTACCGACCCGGCTTGACTCACCTTCCCTTCGGATTCCCCTTGTGTACTTTCATTGCCTGCACCATTACGACCCGGCTTGTCTGACAATTCTTCTCTCGTACTTCGCTATCCGACTCGTGGAAGCACCGCGACCTGCGTGTCTCCTGCAGCTGAGTCCATACCTCCTTGCGGGAGTGCCTGGTGAACACTAGGGGTACGTTAGACTCAGCACCTTCCCTCGAGTAGTGCCAACGATAGCAGGTACGCAACACTAAGTCGTGACAGAAGGCAGTGGTATCTTTCAGCAGGATAATGCGCCATGCCACATTGCAAAAATTGTTCAGGAATTGTCTAAAGAACATAATAAAGCGTTCAAGGTGTTTTGACTTGGCGTTCCAATTCCCCAGATCTCAATTTGATTGAGTATTTGTGGGATATGCTGGAAATACAAGTCTGAGCCACATCACAACTCAGGACTTAAAAGATCTGTTTTGTGCCAGATACTACAGGACCTACACAATATTAGGCACGTGGTTTTAATGTTGTGGCTGTTCGGTGTATATGGGCCACATGAATTACTGTTAGTTAGAATTGTTATGTATGTCTAGTCGCTATCCAATAATGATTATCCACTTCCAGTGATGTGGTTCCAAAGCACAACGTGATTTAATAGCCAAAAATAGCAGAATAACAAGTCAGAATAAAATAAGTACAGATGTTACTTAGCAGGCGCCCTGGATCCAGTATACAGCATTCACTCCTGAAGTCTGGGTCAAAGTGACTGAATACTGTTTCCCAAAGCTCCTGCTTATATACAGTCAGTGATACAGTGAAAACAATACAGATGATTTGGCATGTTTCCATAGGTTCAGGCTTCAGGAAGGTCCAAAGGTCCAGTGTATTGCAGGTCATTGGCCAGTTCAAACGATGCCATTCAGGGGTGGGCTCAGCTATCCAGAAGATGCATACTTAATCTTCCCGCCAAGAACTAGTTCAGACCGGTCTATTAGCATTACATGGACAATATCATTCTAATAATGTATTCCCTATCATTCATAACTAGCATACGCAAGGTGCGATCCCTTCAGTAATTGAACCCGATGTCTGCGGATAAATAGTGGATTAGAATGATACCAGACATAATATGTTTCCTGTGGCCTGAACCTTAGATCTCACTAACGTGTATATAACATTATAATATTTCACCCTAAACTCTGCTATATTTCAGTACAAATAACTAAGTGTTGCAACTATTTTTAATATGAGCTAATTACAAGTGTGTGTTTGTGTAAATGAGTGTAGAAGTGTTTGCCGCGTGTTGCGGTTGATTACGCTCCTCCACACCGTAGCGTGCTATTTGCATAATTTCAGACAAAGACAATCAAGTTGTTAGATATTGATTGAAATGACCATATCCAATTATCTGACTTCGACACTGTTTCAGAGAAAATGTTAAAATACTGATGCATCACTGCATCAGAACAATCACAAGAGAGGTACATTAAAAATTAAGTTTTGTTGGCTCATCTTAGTTTTTAGAAGATACATTCTGTCTTATAAAGTATTTTTACAAAACAGTTTTTATAAGACTTGTGGCCTGGCTAAAGGCCGGAGTTATGTGAAGTGTTTATCAGTGCATTCTGTCCCAGAAAGTTAGACATATAGAAACCTAAATTTAACAACAATAAAAACCACATGGCAAATCTAGTCTGTCCATTTTAATTCCTAAAGACTGCACACCCTATTAGATCCTTAGCTTCTTTTTCAAATTTAGGATAGCCTAATGTTTATCGCAAGCATGTTTTAAATTTCCTTATAGTAATGGCCTTTACCAACTCTGTTTGAAAGTTATTCCACCTATCGATTACTTTTTCAGAAAAATAATTATTTCCTAAATCTCCTCTTATCCTGCTTCCCAACACTTGTATTGCATGTCCTAAAACTTCTCTTCCTCCTATACCGTATTTTTGAGAGCTTCGATTATGCCATTCTCCAACCTAACATATTGAGGCCCTTTAGTCATTTCAGTTTAGATTTGTAAGGCACAATATGCAACATTTTTGGTAACCCTTCTTTACACAATCTCTTATTCCTTTACGTCCTTCTAGAAACATGGCCTCCAGCATTCTAGGTGTGGTCTCACTAATGACCTATGAAGTGACATCATCACCTCTCTCTTTCTGCTACTAATTTCTCTTCTTATTCAACATAGCATACAACTGGCCATTGCTTTTCTACATTGTCTGCCAAGCTTTAAGTCAGCTGAAATAGTAACTCCTAGAACCCTCCTGAGTAATTGCCATTCTTTTGCCATTAATAATATATTCAGCCTTTGGTTTTTGAGACACAAGTGCAGGCTTTTGCATTTCTTGGCATTGAACTGTAGGTGCCACACTCTTGACCATATAGCTAATTTAGTTTAATCATAATTTTGGTCTTCCCCTTTTTCCCCAGGTGTATCTACCTTTACATAATTTTGTCATCTGCAGCAAAGGATACTTTTCCTTGAATGCAAGTAGTAATTTTAAGGAAGACTTGTCCAAGTACAGCCCCTTAAGGCTCCCTGCCAATCCTTCAACCAGCATCATATCCACTCAAGGGAAGGTATTGTCCAGTGGGTTTTCTTTCTCTCTAAAGCATCCGTTGCATGTGGACTACATCCAGAGTGTTCAGAAAGCCAGTGCGCGGCATAATAACATCACAGATTTTAACTAGGATCCCATAGAGGTGCACCAAAAATCTGTGATATTTGGGTACCGTAGTACCTGGAATTGAATACAGCCAGACATCGCAATGAAGTCCGCCGGCTCATCTCAGGAAACTGAACTCCCCCTTATACAGTCATGGGCAAAAGTTTTGAGAATGAAACAAGTATTGATTTTCACAAAGTTTGCTGCTTCAGTGTTTTCAGACCTTTTTGTCAGATGTTGCTATGGTATACTGAAGTAAAATTACAACCATTTCATAAGTGTCAAAGGCTTTTATTGATAATTACATTAAGTTTATGCAAAGAGTCAACATTAACAGTGTTGACCCTTCTCTTTGAAGACCTCTGCAATTCACCCTGGTATGCTTTCAACCAACTGATGAGCCCCATACTGATTGATGGACACCCATTCTTGCCTAATCAATGCTTGGAGTTTGTCAGAATTTGTGGGCTTTTGTTTATCCACCCGCCTCTTGAGGAATGACTACAAGTTCTCAATGGGATTAATGTCTGGGGAATTTCCTGGCCATGGACCCAAAATTTCAATGTTTTGATCCCCGTGCCACTTAGTTATCACTTTTGCCTTATGGCAACGTGCTCCATCATGCTGGAAAAGGCATTGTTTATCACCAAACTGTTCTTGGATGGTTGGGAGAAGCTACTCTTGGAGGATGTTTTGATATCATTTATTATTCATGGCTGTATTTATAGTCAAAATTGAGAGTGATGCCATCAATTAACAACTCTATGCAACTAATATATACTATATAAATAACAAAATAGAATCACCACCCCCCTTCAAATCCTTTTACTGACTATAACACCACAATTTCCTTAGTTTCCCAAGCCCGCTGCCTTAGTGTAACACTTGACACTGCCCTCTGCTTTATTCCCTTCTCCCAGTCCTGTCGATTCCACCTTAAAAACATTGCCAGATTACGCTCTTTTCGCACTTAACATGCTACCAAAACTCTTATCCATTCTTTCATCATCTTCCGTCCTGACTACTGCAACCTACCGCTATCTGGCATTCCAGACAACCATATATCCACACTTCAATCCACCCTAAATGCTGCTGCAAGACTGATCTTCATCTCTCACTGCTCCACATCTGCTGCACCACTTTACAACCCCCTACACTAGCTTCCTGGGTCCCCTAGAATCACATTGCCCACCTTTACCTACAAAGCCCTCAACATTTGTGGGCTTATGTTTATCCACCCCCCTCTTGAGGAGTGACTATAAGTTCTCAATGGGATTAATGTCTGGGGAATTTCATGGCCATGGACCCAAAATTTCAATGTTTTGATCCCCGAGCCACTTAGTTATAACTTTTGCCTTATGGCAACGTGCTCCATCATGCTGGAAAAGGCATTGTTCATCAGCAAACTGTTCTTGGATGATTAGGAGCAGTTTCTCTTGGAGGATGTTTTGGTACTATTCTTTATTCATGGCTGTGTTCTTAGGCAAAATTGTGTGTGAGCCCCCTCCCTTGGCTGAGAAGCAACCCTACACATGAATGGTCTCAGAATGCTTTACTGTTGGCATGACACAGGACTGATGGTAGCGCTCACCTTTTCTCCTCTGGACAAGCGTTTTTACAGATGTCCCAAACAATCTGAAAGGGGATTCATCAGAGAAAATGACTTTACCCCAGTCCTCAGCAGTTCAATCCCTGTACTTTTTGCAGAATATCAGTCTGTCCCTGATGATTATACTGAAGAGAAGTGGCTCCTTTGCTGGCCTTCTTGACACCAGGCCATCCTCCAAAGGTCTTCGTCTAACTGTGCGTGCAGATGCACTCACACCTGCCTGCTGCCATTCCTGAGCAAGCTCTGCACTGGAGGTGCCCCGATCCCGAAGTTGAATCAACGTTAGGAGATGGTCCTGGCTCTTGCTGGACGTTCTTGAGCACCCTGAAGCCTTCTTCACATCTATTGAACTTCTCTCCTTGAAGTTCTTGATGATCTGATAAATGGTTGATTTAGGTGCAATCTTACTAGCAGCAATATCCTTGCCTGTGAAGCCTTTTTTGTGAAAAACAATGATGACTGCATATGTTTCCTTGCAGATAACCATGTTTAACAGAGGAAGAACAATGACTTCAAGCACCACCCTCCTTTTAAAGCTTCAAGTCTGTTATTCTAACTCAGTCAGCATGACAGAGTGATCTCCAGCCTTGTCTTTCGCCAACACTCTCACCTGTATTAACAAGAGAATCACTGACCTGATGTCAGCTGGTCCTTTTGTGGCAGGGCTTAAATGCAGTGGAAATGTTGTTTTTGGGATAAAGTTCATTGTCATGGCAAAGAGGGACTTTGAAATTAATTGCAATTCATCTGATCCCTCTTCATGACATTCTGGAGTATATGCAAATTGCCATCATGAAAACTGAGGCAGCAGACTTTGTGAAAAATAATATTTGTGTCATTCTTAAACCTTTTGGCTATGACTGAATGCAGCCTTCCTGGAGCCATTGACTTGTCTACTTTCAGTCTTGAGAATTAAAGAAGAGAATCTTGTCTTATTTTAAATGACTCATGTCTACCTTCTTTGCATCATTACTGTTTTTTACAGCAAATACCGAACAAAAATACTTATCCAGGTGCTATACTTATCTAACCCCATAAGATATTTTTATATCTATTTTTAGTTGTACTATTCATACTTTTTCTCCTTTAGTCTATGTATATAAGAAAGGTGTTTCCATTTTACTTACCAACTGTGCCATTTTCTCCACAGCTTGAGCACATCTAAATTACCTTTATAGGTCTCATTGCAGCCCCACTTATAGGTCTCTTTGCAACCTGCCTTTATGGGTCTCATTGCAGCCCCCTTATAGGTCTTATTGCAGCCCCTCCTTATGTATGTCATTACCGCCTCTCCTTATAGGTCTCATTGTAGCCTCATCAAACAGGTCTCATTGTAGCCCCCTTATAGATTTCATTATAGCCCCTCATAGTTCTCATTTTAGCCTTACACCCATAGGTCTCACTTTAGCCCCTACAAAGGTCTCATTATAGCATCCCCCTTAGGTCTGATTGTAGCACTCCCCCATAGCTCTCACTGTAGAACCACATTGTAGCTCTCACTATAGCATTTCCCGACCCACCCATAGGTCTCACAGTAGCCTCAGTTATCGCGTTTCACTTACCCTTAATTGTGACTTCCAGCGCTGTCCTGCGGTTCTGCTTTGCTCTCCTTGCTGCTCAGGCAGGAAGTGACTACACTTCCTCTCTGAGCAGTTGTAAGAAAACTGAAAACTTACCTGGTCCACGCTCCGGATCCCGATCACTGACGCCCGTGCTGACAACATCTGGGCAGGTGACTCTGCTCATTGCAGTCATGTGACAGTAGGCGGGTATTTTAAATCCCCTTCTCTTATATGAGAATAGTTCTGACACTTATTCTGTTTCAGAGTAATATGTTTTCTGCACCAGCTTCTGATTCCTGTTTGTGTTGCCTCAGCACTTCTACCTGACTTCCTGTGTATGATTTCTGGCTTATTTTAACTCTGCCTCTTGTTTCTCCATTGCACCGCTGTTACTGTGTACCAGACCTCTGCTAAACCCATTCAGACCATGGCGCCGGATTCTCCCTTTTATCGCATTGTTACTGTTTATCAGACCTCTGCTAACCCATTCAGACCATGGCTCTGCTTTCTCTCTTTCACTATGCTGTTTGTGTGCCAGCTCTAGGGTATCTCTCTGATCTCGTTTCTAATTGTTCCTATTGTTTGACTACCTATACATGTATCCATCCAGCTCCACACACTTTGTGTCCAGTCACGGCCTCTCATCTTTTTTCATTTATCATGTCGGTGGGCTAGCCTGAGGGCCACAACCTACGAATTCCTGGCAGTAAAATCCATCCCACCTTGCGGCAGTTCTTGGTGAAGACGGGTGGCTTTATTAGACTCCGCTCCTTGGAAAGGCCTGTGCACACCCTGACTTATAGTATAATCCTCAGTGACTGTAACTGCACTGCATTGTGGGTTCACCAGGGAGAGTTATTAATCTTTCTGTACCGACTCCTCGGAGCACTGTATGAGTGTTCCGAGGAGTCTGTACAGAACTAATTGATTTGAGAAACTACCAGTTCTGTACAGAACTATTAGCCTCATGCATTGAAAAATTCATGAGACTAATAACTGTTTCTGGTAGCATGACTTAGAAACCAGAGGGGCCCTTAATGCTGCTTTGGTATGAAATGGCTGAGACCTTTTCACTGATATATTTACATTAGTGTGTATCCTTTACAATATTTCAAGTGTCATTTCAAAGTCAAGATTGCTCTGTAGTGCACAGGTGTACTCTTGTGGCTCATTATTTGTTTGTATAATTGTATCATTCAAGTTATCATATATATTCCTTTCTAGCTATATTCTAAGTGGCATTTAGCTCCAACTATAGAAAGCAGACAGAAAAAGAATTCACCATACTAATCAGAAGGTAGCATAATTAACTAGATTTTGTCTATTGTACATTAATCACTATGTCACCATATGGTACCGCAATATGGCTTATATAAGAGATTAAAAAAATGTTGTTTTGTTTTTTAACTGAAAACAGTCTAAAAAGAAATCAAATGCTTTGCAAAAATAAAAGTGGAAAAAGTTAGATGGAGCTCAAACAGTCATCAAAGTGTATAAATATGCTATTTTCAACCGACTCCCAAGGCAACAATTACCATCTTCAGCTTTATGTCTGTTATAAATGGCAACTCTATCATAAGAATAACATGTAGTTAATGCTGATTAGCTTTTTATTTTGTTACTTTAATTTTTCATCAAGGCTGGTTAGGGAAATACACTAAGATTCAGGAAAAAAGGCACTTAACAGTCTACATAGAGTCATCAGGGAGAATGATGTTTGATTTGAATAAAGAAATCTGCTATCCTTTTACTGCAATTCCTATAGATTTTATGTCACAGCCTGCAAGACCAGTTTAGATAATTGGTATAAAGGGCAATATCCATGGACCCAACAGGAAACTTCCTAGTAATGGAGCCTGGATAGGGCTAGACACAAAATATTCTATTAAAGTCACCAGGTGTCCTATGGAGACAAGAGACCTGTTATAGTTATTTGACCGAGAAAATTCCTGACACCACTGACATCGGCATGAAAATTCCGAATGATGCAATGCAGACCAGCACTCAGTTCCGAAAAATTCTGACATTAGAAGATAGCATCAGTGACATTGACGTCACTTGGAAGAGCGACTGTTAGATTTGTGCTAATAAGGAGGCAATGCGAGGACCCCAGAGATGTGAAATGCATTTAGACCTTCCTAAAACACATTACACATCTCTGGGGTCCTGGCATTGCCCCCTTAATAGCATAAATCTAACAGTCGCGCTTTCAAGTGATGTCAATGACACTGATGCTATCTTCTCATGCTGGAATTGTTCACAGTAAATTTTTAGGAATTTAGTGCAGGTCTGCATTACACCATTCGGAATTTTCCTGCCGATGTCAGTGGTGTCGGGATTGTAGTCATCGGAAATGCGACCACCACCGAAAATATGTTGGGTTAAATAAAAAAATAAAAAAAAAAAGCCTAAGCCACAACTTAAAATAAGCCTTCAGTTATGTAGTCCTAATCATAACCAAATCCTACATTTTTTGCTTACTTTTTCCCTTTAACGTAACATTTCTGTTGAATCCGGGTGTAAGATCTGTCTTTTTGAGCCATTACAAGTGAATGTTTTCATAGTTCCTTAGGTTTCTTAGTCGTGTTACTCTTGTCAACTCTTTCTATCTTTTTTCATTTGATTATGTAGGCTAAGAAGTGTAGCTTGGTGCTGTTTTTTTATTCTAGCAGCAGATTGAATGACCTGACTCCAATGTTTTGAATGTACAGAATTTAGTTGACAATAAGATATCCTAAGGACTACGGTTCTAAAACAAATCTGGTAATAGGTAACAGATCAACACAGGAGGCTTTCATGAGGCATAAAGGTCAGCAGAAGATTACTGCAGAGAATTCAGAGATCATATTAGCTAGTTGAATTTAGTGGATCTATCAATTGCTTGATTGGGGGCTATCTTTCAGGATATGAACTGTGCTGAGGTTGGTTTATTATGCCAAAACAATTGAAGAACTGGATAAGTTATAGTTCAACTATTATATAAAAAAAGTCAAAACATAAGCATACAAAGCAATCTATGATTCTTGGCGCCTTCATTACTGACCCATGATGTTGTCACAATTCTAGCAGATATAGTGGATTCACTTTCGCCAAACTGAATTAGCAATGGCAGCAACAGAGGTGTGGAGTCTATCAAACCACCGGTTTTCAATAGGGACCCCTAGAAGGTGGTTTGGGCTTTGCTGCAGGTACGCTCACAGGTCACTGTTCTTTGCGCTGCCTCCAGGCAAGACAAGCTGGTATCAATTGCAAAAGACTGGTCAACATAGCTAGGACTGGTACACAAACGGACTGCAGAATGCCAAATCAGTTAATTGTCAGAACAAGTTGGGTCAGCAACAATGAGTACCAAACGGCCAACAGAAGAGAAGTCAGGAACAGTCCGGGTAAGAATACACATTAATCAGCCACAATATGCACAGTAATGCTGGAGTAAAGGTTTGGAGTCTAATACTCTGACACAGGCCTGTGCACTGAGCAAGTTTAAATAGCTGAGTTGATGAGCAGGGCAGATCTTAAGACAGAACACATAATCAAAGGTTCAGAGCTTTTAAAGGACCATGCGCCTTCTGTTGTACAATGAATTATTATTAGAGATGGGCGAGCTCGGTTTCCCGAAAAATGAGCCCACCGACTCGGCTCGGTACTTTTGAGCTATTTCGGATTCCAAAACGAGGCAAACCATCATCATGACGTCGTCAGAATCCCGGATCTCGTGAGCTTTGGAATCAATAAATACCGCCCTCCATGGTGATCTAGCACCATTTGAGAGAGGGACAGAGAAGGGGTAGAACAGATTATAGAGCAGTTGGGCAGGCAGAGTGATAGAAGAGAAAGAGGAGGGTGGTAGCAGTGTAAGAGAAAGCTCCATTGTTGAATTTGTTATTGCTGAAATACAAATATAAATATTCAAGTCCTTGCAGGCTTTTTTTCTTAATTTGCACTAATAAGTGTATAGTGTTATCAAAATGGATTCACAGCAGTACACAGAAGAGGAGGAGCAGCAAGCAGCTGCTGCCACCATTCCTGATGATAGTTATTCCTGTACATCATCTTGTAAAGCCTATGTAAAAGTACATAGTCTTTTTAAGTCAGGGAATAAAACAAACAAAAAAACACCTTTTACCTTGTTGAAGAAAAAAAGAGCTGTAATCCAGGAAAAGTTAACTGCCGATAAAAAAAAATTACCACCATGCCATTCTACACATGCAGTGGCAAAAAAAGAATGAGGCCTTCGCCTTTCTCCATGAGTGTGAGATCCAAAATTGTTACTGAGGCTTCTTCTTGTAAGGTCACTCGTGACCAAGCAAGACCAAGTAATTTGGAGTCCAAACGTGGTGCACAAATCCTGTTACGTGTAAAAGCTGAACTGGAAGAAAACAGTAAGTCATTAGAGGAAAATGTATGCTCAGATTCATAAATGACACCAATCCCTGAGGAGAGTCCATCCACGAGTGCTATGTGTAATCGTGACCATTCTGATAGTGTACCCTCAAAGAAGGGCCCTTTCAGCATTTCTGCTGATGTGTGCCTGAACAGCCCGAGTGTAGCCGGTGAAACACCAATTGAGGATGTCACTTTGAAATTCAAACAGGATGAGGGGGATATTTGTGTAGCCGATGAGGGCGCTAGTGAGGATGTTGATGAGGATGATGTTGTTTGTGTAAGTCCTGCACCAGTGGAAGCAGTTGTGGCATGTGATAAGAAGAAGGCCATTGCCATGCCTGGACATAGGATCAAAAAAGCCACTTATGTGTGGAATTATTTCTGCCCAAATCCTGACAAGCCATTTGTAGTGTATGTAAAGCCACAGTCAGTCGAGGGAGGGACCTTAACCACCTTGGAACCTCACCCATGTTACGCCATTTGACATGAGTTCATGGCAAGGTGTTGGGAAAATCTGAAAGTTATGGTAAAAAAATAACAACAAGCAGTCCATCATCAGCTAGGACCCTTCTCTCACATCCCGACAACTGCAATCTACACCCACAACACCGTCCTCATCAATATCCTCAGTAGCGATCGGAGTTAGTCCTGCATTCAAATTGGTAAGGCTAGATGATTCCTGCACTATCCTTGATTCCTCTGAAGAATTCTTGAGTGCTAGTCCCACTGCTGCTGCTGTTGATGCTGCTGGGGGTGAATCTTCCTCCCGTAAGCAGGCCAAGAAGAAGACCACTAGTACTTTACAACAATTAACTGTGAAACAATCTTTTGCTAATGGAAGCAAGTATGACAGCAGTCACCCAGTCGTAAAGCGGATCACAGGCGCCACAACGAATATGCTAGTGTTACATCTGCGACCAATATCCACTATAAACGCAGCTGTTTTTTCACAGTTAATTGAGGTTTTGTGTCCCCGTTACCAAATTCCATCTTGACACCATTTCAGTAGAAAAGCTATTCCTCACCTCTACCAGAAGGTTCGTAAAAAATTAATAATTGGGCTCAAAAATGCCATTCTACCCACTGTACACTTTACCACAGATATGTGGACAAGTGGAAGTGGGCAAACAAAAGATTATATGTCTGTGACAGCCCACTGGGTTGGTCATTCGTCTTCACAAGCAGAAACAGCAGAAGCATATACACCACTACGTAACATTTCTCACAGGCAGGCTACTCTTTGTATCACTGGCTTCACTAACAGGCATACAGCTGATAATTTGTTACGAAAACTAAGGGATGTCATTGATACATGGCTTATGCCACTTGGACTCTCCCAAGGATATGTCATTTCTGATAACGCCAACCATATTGTGCGAACATTACAGCTGGGTGAATTCCATCACATTCCCTGTTTTGCTCACACCATAAACTTGGTGGTGCAGAGCTTCCTAAGAAATAACCATGAGATGCTTTCGGTGGCCCGTAAAATTTCGGGCCATTTCAGGCATTCTGCCACAGCATGTAGGAGATTGCAGCAGCTCCAAGAACAATTTAACTTGCCCTGCCACCAACTTAAGCAAGAGGTGTTAACAAGGTGGAATTCCACCCTGTACATGCTTCAGAGGATGGAGGAAAAGCGCAAAGCCATCCAAGCGTATTGCACAAGCCATGACATTGGGAAAGGAGGGGGAATGTATTTCACTCTTGCACAGTGGGGAATCCTTTCTGTGCTGTGCAAGGTGCTGAAACCATTTCAAGTTGTGACGTGTGAAATGAGTTCAGACTCTGCTAGCTTGAGCCAAGTCATTCCCTTAATTCGACTATTGGAGAAGCAGCTTGACAAACTGAAGAAGGAGATGAAAGAAAGCAATTCCGCAAAGTATGTTGGCCTTGTATATCAAGTACTTAATTCGCTTCACAATGATCCAAGAGTAATTAAAATCTTGAACTCGGATCACTACGTATTGGTGACTGTGCTTGATCCTAGGTTTAAGACCTACATTGATTCTTTGCTTTAAAATGAGCGAGATGTGAACCTTTGCAAGGAGCTATTGGTCAGCAAGTTGTCCACTGAACTAGGCCTTGGCTTGACGACATCTCCTACTTCAGTTTGTCAGGCAGCTGCTGCTCGGAAAAAATTAAACTTTCCAAACCGAAGCAGGGGTGACGCAGAGGGCAGACCACAACAGTTTGGCATCTGGGCTGGTTTGAAAGATTTTACCAAAAAATGTGTGACCTTGCCCATAATTCCATCCAATCCGACTATTAACACGCAAAGAATGGTGAAGGATTATTTTCAAGAGGTAATTGATATAGAAATGTCAGACAGTCCCTTTCCTTACTGGGAAGAAAAGCAAGCCATTTGGAAAGCCACATGCAAACTTGCTTTGCAATTCCTAAGCTGCTCACCCTCCAGTGTGTATTCAGAAAGAGTTTTCAGCACAACCGGGAACCTTGTCAATGATCGATGTAGGAAGTTACTTCCTAAAAATGGGGAAAAGATGATGTTCATCAAAATGAACTACATCTTCCACAAGGAAGGCCTTTACCCGCAAATACATCCAAGTACTGACACTTCTGTAATGGCAGATTCCAGAGGAGATAAATTAATAATCTGTGATGATGATGTACACACTGATGAGGTTGATAATGATGCTGAAGATGATAACGACAGCATCTTGACAGTGTAGAATTCATTTGACAGCACTATTGGTCTAAGCTGCTTTTAGGGCATTGATAGCTGGTTTAGTGGGGGCCCAAACAAACCAAGCACTACAGCCACAAAAGTGGGAGCCCTTGTCGCTGAAGTGCTTGGTTTGTTAAAGTGTGCATGTCCTTTGTAAGATCCAACATATGGGTCAGTGGGAGGGACCAAGGACAATTCCATCTTGCACCATTAATCTTTCCTGGCACTGATGTGTGTTTCTGTCTTTACTCTAACAAGCCCATTGTTAGCATGTTTAGGGAGGGCCATGTTGGACTTGCACTTCAGCCACAAAAGTGACACTCCTTGTGTGTGAACTGCTTGGCTTGATAAATTTAACATGCTACCTCTCCTAATGTGATATAAACTGTGTTTGTGTCGTTGCTCTGTCGCTTAACATCCAGCCAGCTCACTGAAGTATTTGGCTGAAAGTGTATGAAAAGCATATTATGACCTGTGAGATGGCAAAAATTGAATGGAAATCATTGGAATTTAGTGTTAGTGAGGTTCATCATAATGTAGCCCAAAAAATGGAATTTTGTAAAAAATAGCCAAACAAAACCAAAGCCAAAACACGCAAGGGCGGTTTTAGCAAAATCAAAACCAAAACCCAAAGGTAATCCAGTTCCAAAACCAAAGCCAAAACCAAAACACGGGGGTCAGTGAGCATCTCTAATTATACGACGAATAGATGGAGTGTGCCAGACAGCAAGTTTGAAAAATAACTGTTGTACTGCAATGTGTGCTCACCATTTTTTGGAGGCATATATGGATTTGCCTAATCTTTCCAGTTAATAAAGGACCTAATTGGCTTGTGGCTCCTTTGAGGTTTTTAAAGTTTTACGTCCCTATCGGTCACCTCTTTTCTTTTCCCCTGCTAAGCCTGCTGTGTTTAGTGGGGTTCCAGATGAATTTTGGAGCGAATGATTTGGGGAAGCTAAACAATAAGCATCAAGCTTATTTGGAAGATTAAGGCAGATTTCAACATACTAATGACATGCTGGCCTGGTGCTATGTTAATCTGGTTGAACATTATTCCCAGTAAAGTATAGAGGGGTTCTGATAATGGCCCCTTTATTATATGGCCCTTTCAAGGCTAACTTGGCTATTAGTAAAATTTTAGGAGACAGACAATGTGCAGTGGTGGATCACTTCTCGATTAACTTTGGGTTTGATCATTTGTGCAGGTAGGATGCACCGCACATAAGATGGTCTGGTCCTTTTTATTGTCCATTCTTGTTGGGTTGGGAAGGGTCACTGTGGTTGGCGGGCTGCAGTTCCAGGATTGTGGAACCTTGCTGTGGCGGAAAGCTTGCCAATCAACAACCATATTTGATGCATTCGTGTGGTGGTCGAGCACTCTACCTCAAAAGGAGGCTCACTGTTAGTATTACTTTCCCTCTGGGAGAGATAAAGGGCACCGACTGTGCGGACAGTCCCCAGCTACTGAATCAAATTACGGAGAGTGTGGCTTTCTGGTCTAGAAGCATCATGGGCGATGAGTTGCCCTATTTTGGTGTTAGCATTGACTGGGGAGTGACTGGCTTATGCTTTTCTTCGCCACCACTGAAATTTGTTCAATTCAATAAATTTGTAAAATTTCTCCGTCAATCAGCCTCCTGTGTTGTTATAAAAAGAACGGGTGTCTTGGTACATTGGTTCAACCTCTCATAAAACCAATCTGTTTATAATATAGAATCAACTTAGCTTTGCTAAGAAAAAAAATATATCTAATGAAAACAGGAAATCTGGTCACAAAGGTGCAAACAGGTGGCACATTACCTACACTCAGATGGGACCTAATCATAAGGCCAAACTTAAACTGAAATATCTCTTACAACATATCAGTCCTGATCAGGGTCGGACTGGCCATCTGGCACTTCTGGCAAATGTAAGAAGGGCCGATGGCTGGATGGGCCAGCCAGACTGTTCTTGGCTTCCTGGTGCTCTGTTCCCTCCCCTCTTATGCAGCTTCCAAATGTATTTTTCCTGAATGGAGGAGGGGGTCGCGGGGGTGCCGCGATTTTCGCGCGGGGGGGGGGGGGGGTGTCGCGGGGGTGCCGTGATTTTCACGGGGGTGCTGCGATTCTCGCAAGGGGGCGGTGCCTGTGTGACTCGCAAGTAGAAGTTTGTGTAATTAGGTGTGAGTGGTGGTCTAGTATATGTGCCACAATGAAACATAAGTAGTCCAATAGCTATCCAAGAGGATAGGCTTGCTAAGTATGTCAATCTAACTGATTAATACATTGGGCCACTTTAAACAGCTCTGTTCTTTCCTCTTGCCAATTTTAATGTATCTTACATAGGTAAAATCACTTATGTTCAGTCTATGGGATAATTGACACTTGTAGGCTTGCTGTTATGCTAATACCTACTACTGTATAGTGTAACTGATACCGTCCGTTAAAAGAAAACTTCAATGTGGTGAGAATTTTACTAAAGTGCCGTGATTCTCGTGCGGGGGGGCAGGGGGTGCCGCGAGAGGGGGGGGTCATGAGTGTGAGAGAGCTAGGGGGTGCAGGGAGAGGGGTGAGAGAGCCAGGGGGGGAAGGGGGTGCTGGGAGAGGGGTGAGAGAGCCAGGGGAAAAGGGGTTGCAGGGAGAGGGGTGAGAATGCCAGGGGGGAAGGGGGTGTTGGGAGAGGGGTGAGAGCCAGGGGAGCAAGTGGTGCAGGGGGTTAAGTGAGAGGGACAAAAGAGAAGATGGTGCAGGGGCATAGGTAAAGGAAAGTGAAAAGGGAAAGACATCATAAAACATAAGTAGTAATGAAGAATGGGAATGCACAGAGGGGACAAGTGTTAAAAAAATACAAAATCTAGCCTTCATACTTCATTCATTTATATTTTCCAAACCCCCACTTCTAAATTTCTACTTCGACCACTGCCCAGTAGGAGAACAGAACACAGAATGCCATAATCGGGTAAGTTCATATATTTTCTCATCTGCAATGTGTTTTTAACCATCCTTTCTTGAACTGGGGGCACTACTGTGTATCCAATGACGTTTAAAACACTATGTATTGCTCATTATTGCGCTGTAATGTTTCTTGCTGTAATTTTTTAATTAAAAAACACTGCTTGTCATAAATTTTATCTGTGATTGTGTCAATATATCTATTTTTGTTTGCAATGTAAATGGTGTATTAAGCTGCTCCTGGGACTCACACTCTCAGTATCTGATATGCTGTACCAATTTTTATTTGTGAATGAGTTTTTGTCTGGACTTTACTAATGATTTGGGGGCACTACTATGGTACAATGTTATTTGGGGTCACTATTGTGGCATAATATGATTTGGAGGCACTGTTGTGACATAATATGATTTGTGGCCACTACTGTATGGTATATGTTTTGGGGGCACTACTATGCCATAATATGATTTGTGGGCACTTCTGCATGACCAAATATGAATTGAGGGTAACACTATGTGGCATAATATGACCTTGGGGCACTACAATGTGGCATAATATGAACTGGGCACACTACGGTGTGGCATCATATGAACTTCTGCCAAAGGCAAGTCTTTCATTGTTGAATATGATGGGAGCCCAAAGAAGTTGCTGTATCGGGGCCCAAAATTCCTCTTGTCAGCCCTGCCTGTGAGTCAAGGGGGTAGACGTCTCCAGGTAAATAATCTAAATGTTTCCTATCTAATCAAACTGATGGATCACATCCAATTATTTCTCACCCACCTCCTCTATCCCCCTTAATTTATATACTGTGTTATTTAAAATGAATAGAAAAGACGCATATCCAAATACTGTAGTAAAACAAAAATATTTTTCTCTGACATTTTGCTGTAGATGGAAATACTTTTAATGCGGCCGTGTGGGTTCAACTGATCATTGAATAGTTATGTTTTTTTTAGATATATGTTAGTTTTATTTCATGTGGAATGATTCATGAAAATTCTGCCATTACTATTTAATTGAGGGAAAAGGGTACCTGTTACCTATATGTGTGTGTAAGTACTCTGTTCGTTGTTGCTATTTTGTGGGAGATTTGAAAAAAGCAAAACATTGTTTCCTACAGTGGCGTCTGTATAATTGGTGTTATTGCTGTAGTATGGGGTGGCATGCTGGTGGCAATGTTGTAGTGTGTTTGGTGCTTAGTATTGCTAATTAGTAGGAGAGGGTATTGCTATAATGTGGGGGGTGACGCTGGATGCTGTAATGTAGGGGGTGATGCTAGTTGCTGTAATGTGGGGGGTGATGCTGGAAGGTGTAATGTGGGGGGTGATGCTGGATGCTGTAATGTGGGGGGTGATGCCGGTTGCTGTAATGTGGGGGTGATTGATGTAATATGAGTGTGTGTGGGGGGTTATTTATTGCTGTAATTTGGGTACTAATAATGTATTGTCATGGTATTTATTGCTGTAATTGGGGTGCTAATAATGTAATGCTGAGGGTCATTAGGAGAAATAAATACCCCCCCACACACACACTCATACTACATCATGTTGTACTGCGCCAGCATCAGTGTGCAACAATATAGTGCATGGAGCCCACAACACGTGGGCCTGTGTCCTTTAAATGCCAGGGCTGATTTTTAGTCCCAGTACGGCCCTGGTCCTGATTCAAATTGGAATGCAACTTGCTTGCAAGTTGTGTATTAAAGGAGCACGGAACTTGAGCGTAGTTCCAACCGTATTCAAATCCAAGCAGATCTCAAGATGAGTTTCGATTTGAATCTGGGTGTAAGTTTGCTCTCCCTAAACTGTACTTGCCGAATGTTAACAGACAGGACAGAGTGCAGTATATGCACAAGCACATGTGCAATATAAGGCCCCATCAGAACGCATATAAAAAATGTATATTATAAAATAAATAAACGACTCTAAACAGTGATTAATAAAAATATAGTTGGCTTAAAAAAATTATACATTTATATTATTTTTACATGAAATACATAAATCAAGATGTTCTTAAGGCGTACTATACATACAATGCATTTTTAGAGTATACTCATGTTCTGTGCTATCTAGTGGCACGCATACAAGTACTTTTCCAAAGAAAGACTATGTTGTGCCTCTCAAAACTATGAGTCGGCACTTATACCTGCCCTGTAACAGGTGCAAATGGATACGTCTGAAACCAAGCACACTTAGCAGAACATCAGGACTTGAATCGTCCACATCTGCATCTGGCACTGTACATTTACTACATCCGTCCACCTCTTCCCACCACTGTTCTGCCCTTCAAGTCATAGGCAACAAGTACCATTTGTCTTCAGACATGAATTGCATGCAATTGCATTGATTAGTTTAAGGTCCGTTTGTGAGTATGTGGAGAGCTATTTCATACAGAGTCTTCCACATTTAGACCAGGGTTTGCTATGATAAGTCTTGCCCTGACCCCATATACCCCAGTGGTGATGGAAGAATGGCAATGTCCCCAAAGTACCCACACACACCTTGCCCCCCAAGGTCCTTGCAGCACTCCCCAAAGTCCCCTCTCTCCTCTGAAAAGATCATAGCAGAGTTCTCTTTTGGATCATGCATGCTCTGATGAAGCCTCCCCTCTTTTTTTTTAGAGGGTGCCCAGGAGGCTACAGCTGCATCACCAGGCCTTAAGTGTTGCTATCGGTCCCAGTGGGGCACTTTTTTACGCCCATCTTGCCTACACTTGCAGTACTATCAAGCAAGGTCTCAAACCACCTAGGTGACTCACAGAGTGAGCACTCACACTACTACTACTCTATTCATTTTACACTCAGGTCTCTTTGCAGTATTACTGTCCTCTATCTGCATTCCAAAACCTCCTTGCTCCATTTGAATTATTCATTTTCCCCCATCCCATTTGGGGAACTAGTAACTTAATAGTATAAACATCACCAATACTTTTGACCAATATAACCTTGTAAAAATAACTTTGTAAAAAAAATAAAACAACACTTTTTAATAGCAGTGGATTAAGTAGTTTAACCTTTACTACAACATATTTATGGATGCAGAGACATTCTTAAAAATCATCTCCCACTTTGTGTTAGTAACACCACCACAGACATTGAGATTAAAACATATTTGCAAACTTATGCCAAGTATGAACCGGGAGCCTGCCGGGGAAGGTGGGCGTGCAAGGAGCGGGGCTCCGAAAATTGCATCATTTTGGCCCCATTTTTACAGCGGGGGCGGGGCCAAATGCCACGATTTCTGGTGAATCGCAGCGTTTTGGACCCACCTCTGCGCACTTCACTAGGAAGTGAGCAGATCCAGGACATTGTCACACTCTCCCGGGAGTCCGTGAGACTCACGCAAAATGCGGGAGTCTCCCGGACATTCCGGGAGAGTTGGCAAGTATGGATTAAAATAGATTGCCACTGCAGTAAACTGTTAGAACCAAATACACCATTAACAGATACTACACATGCATACAGGGCCGCCATCAGGGGGTTACAGTCAGTACAGCTGTGAGGGGCCAGGACTAACCAGGGGACCCGGACAGACCCCTCTGTCTGTCCGGGCCCCATGGTCTGTCTGGGCCACTTATGCTGACCGCCTGTCTCCCTCCACCTTTCTCCCTCCTTGAAAAAGTCTAAGCTGACACATAACACGTTTCTTTTTGATCCAAATAGGAACAGTGGAACTCATCTGTCACTTCCTCAAACAGACGACCGCAAATTCTTTCTATCTGAAAAGAGGCTTCCAAGGTAGGTTCTTTAGATTTAGGTGGTGGTTTAGCTACAAGAGTCTTTTCTGTGACTGACCCATTTCCAGCACAGTAATTTAGTAGTATGTGGCGATATCTAACAGGAGCCACATATAAGATGTAGATTCCCTTTCATCAGTGGTTTTTATCTGATATACTCTGGGTTTAATATATACTCTTTTATCTTTTTTTTTTAGCTATTTATATATGCTGAATCATCACCCTCTATTTCTTATGTTTTATATATATAAGTTTTGGCCTCTTGCTATAATATAATGATATGATAATTGGTTTAACTTTGTAGTGACTGATATATGGTCCATAAGCTATTCATTTTATGAGTTTTTTGTAGTATACTATTGTATTTTTAAAAACAGAATGATTGTATCCTTTGCACTGGTTATTGACATCTTTTTATAAATTATCAATTTGCATTAAATAAACTAGTTTTTATATACATACCGAATTCTATAATTATTGTCTCTTTAATCAGGGACTAAATATATATCTAATTCTATATATCTATAATTTGTATACATCCTATTACTTAATATAAAGTAATTAAATATCATAACCCCCTCTTCTCTCTCCAAGCTCTGATGATATCACACCAAGGTGTCAAATTAAAACTATGTAAGAAATACTCCATAAGATTTCCAAATATATCCTGGTTGAATCCTCACTAACATCATTATATTTATAACTGAGGGATGTCAACTAGGGGGAATCATTTAGTCTAGCAAGTTCAGAAACAACACGATCAAGTGCTATATCTATATTCTTCATAACAAATGGATGAAATAATTGCCTTCCTGAACTGATCCGTTCTAAAACATGACCAAGTACTGTATTTATAATCTTCTGGACACTGGAACTAATAATCTTTAAAAAATACAGGACATGAAATTGTACTGGGCACCTATCAAGGCTTGCATCTTGGAAACTTTACGGATATTCATACTTTACAAGAGGTACTATTTCCTTTGTCTCTGGAATAATATTTTTGAATATTGGATTCTACTTTGACATTTCAACATTATCCCTTTTGGACACTTACAAACTGAGACTGTGCTTTAGACTATTAGTGGAACACCTGATTAACATATTAATATTTACCAATACTTGAAATTCTTATTAACTCCTTTCAAGCAGATGATTGCATGTTACTCATAAGACACTTACATGTTTTGTTTTTATTGATGTTATGGCCACCAGTGCGTCATAAACTTGTAGAACTAGCAGAAGAGGTCTTCACCTATAGCAGCCGCCTTTCCCGTAGAGACTGGTTACGCTCACAGATACTCGGATGCCCCCAGGTCTTGCACTCAGTGTAGTACAAGTTTATGGTCACACAGCAGCACACAGGAGTTGGAGGTAACAACACAGAGTTAGGGACAGGCCAGAGATCTGCGGTCCGGAGCTGAGAGATAATGTCTGACTGGCCTAAACTGAGAACAGGCGGGAAGGCCAGATATAAGCAGGGTCAGGGTCACAAGCGATGATACTTGTCCAGGTAACAGGCAGAAGGTCAGGGCAACAAGCAGAGATTCAGAGCCAGGTAACAGGCAGAAGGTCAGGACAACAAGCGAAGATTCGAATCCAGGTAACAGGCAGAAGGTCAGGGCAAGAAGCAGATCCAGGGGACAAGCAGAGGTCATACACAGTAGGCAATCCAAAAGGCTTTCACAAATACAGCACAGGAGCAAGTCAGCTAACTGGGAACAGAGCGCTATAATTGGCAGTGAGGCTCAGTCCTTACTGCCTTAAATAGTGCTGTGCACCAATAAATACACAGGGTGCCCAGCTGCACTAATCAGCCAGGAGGCTGTAATAACAATGCCCCAATCAGCCATGGAAGGCGGAGCTATACAGCCCTGCGCGCGTGTGCTGGCTGTTTGACAGCTTGCCGGGCGCGGCGGCAGGAATCACCAAGCGTCCTGATTGTTGCCTAAGTAACCGGGACGAGGAAGGCGGATGTGACGTCCCGGTCGTCATGGTGACGGCTGGGACACTCACAGCAGAGATATGCGAGCCGCAACTCCACTACTGGCCGCCGCTGTTTGCCTCTCTGTGCCGTCACCATGACGACCGGGACATCACTTCCGAACTTTCTCGTGACAATTGAAAAGTAAAATTTTTCCATTGCATAATTTTTTTGTTTTTTGTTTTCTGAATTTCGGATCTTTGAATATGCAAACAGGTTTGAGCGTGGTTACCTTACTTTTCTATGAACTGCGATGATGAAGGGGGGGCATTTACTGTGATGAGGGGGGCTGCCAGATTAATTAGTACTGGGCCCCACAGTTTCTGATGGCAGCACTGCATGGATATCACATCTTTTTGCAATAATAAAGTGTCAAAATAAATAACAACTGATGATTACTTTGAAATATAAAAAAAGAGAAAAAGAAAAAATCCTAAAGGAGTATGTATCAAGCAAACATTAATTAATAACACTACTATTTTACAAACTCCTTGGAGGCTAGAGGTGCTTGATGTAAATGTGTTCGATGCATATTAGAGAAGGATCGACTCAGGGATGATAGGTATTGATTTACATCATCAATCTGTCTTTGTGATAATCAAGCAGCATTTTTATTGACAAATGTTCACCACAGTGTTAACACTTCTAAACGTCATCTGTCACAGTTACTCTTCATACTGCATGTATTATCCCACAGGCTGATATGAAGTGGAAATCAAACCCCACAAAAATGCTGCATACATATTTTTTTTTTTTTACAAATGAAAAAAAATATATAAAATGTATTGACTGCTGTAGTTTTCATTTTTAAATAAATGTCTCTACATACTTTTTTTTAATGCAATATTTTTCTTGAGATTTTCAATACAAAACAAAAAAAATTAAACATACAAATAAATTCCTCAAACTATCTAGCTATGTCCCTACATACTTTTAAAAAATATATTTGCTGAAAATATTGCTTAGTAGCTGCCATCAACAGTCAAATGGTATATGAATGAATGGGCTGTGGAAATTGGTCATCAATTTGGGCCATTGTAATGAGGGATCTGTTCCATGAATAAATCTTTGCAGTCTGGGAGTCTGTGTAATAACATGTCTGCGCTATTGATCTCTGGTTTCTGTTAAAATGGACATTGTGCCCTAAAATATTCCCTTTTATCATTGGACAGATTGTGTCCACACACACTGATCCCAGCAGAGATCATACACATGTTCTGATGCGAGTGCGTTTTCTGTAAAAGGCTGCGGAATTAGTGGCTCTATATAAATAAATAAATAAATGATGATGATGATGATGATGTTGTGCAAAGCAGTGCTCAAATAATCATTGTACCTACATACTTAACTTCTTTTATAACCTCACCCCATAATGGCTACTACACATCTATCCTTAGATAACCCTCTATCCCACTCTGTTGGCTGTCTATCAGACTCCACTGAATCTTTAGACTCTTTAAAAGGTCCATGAAGACCAATTTCTTCAAAGAAGCATATTGCTCTCCATCATAATCTCCATATTGTTCTTTTGCTACTCTCCCAAAGATCAGCCAATGTCACCAGCAGCTAACATACTTAATTCCCTCTAGTTTAAGTATCAAGTTTTCCTAGATTACACGTTTTAGATTATAAATTTGTGTGTGCAAAGCCCCCTTTACCTTCTGTTTTCTTATCATTATATATAAGTGATGTGAGTGAGTTCTCTGCACAGCACTGTAGAATTAGTGGCACTATATAAATAGCTGATGATGGTGATGGTGATGATAATGGTACTTTATCAATCAAGGATAATAATGATAAAAGGGAAGCACTTTAAATTGATTTAGTATTATTTGCCAAATATCCCAAATTTCAAAGAAAGCAGGTTGATATTTACGTAGTTTTAAGTTTTAGTACAATTAAATATGGTTTAAAAATTTAAACCTTGTGATATATCCACAAGAGCGGTTGTGCTTCTGATTCTTATCATAGAAAATGTAGCATAGCTTACAACATCTCCAATGTGAAAATCGTAAGAAATTTTATAATGATACATCCAAATCACTGCCCATTCTCTCGACATTGGGCTTTATTCATCATGGCACGTAACTGCCGATTTTGAGTGTATCGTATGCAAAATCGCTCTGCTCATGTCTTGAACCAGCAGAAACGTGCCCCTGTGAGAGAGAAGAACACTTACTATACCCTACAATCTCAGGGCTGGAACTGGGTGGGGAAGGGGCATTTTACCATAGTCAATGTACACTAGGGAAGTGCCAAACCTGAGTGCACGCGGCCACATCCGAATCAAACCCAACGCACGTCAAAATTACTTGTTTTTCTGCTGCATCTGTTACAGGCTGGTTGCTACGGTAACAACCCCATCCAGCCTGTGAGAGACTGAGTGAGACAAAGGAGGGGCTGTCTGCAAGGCGGGATTGGAGAAGATTAGTGAGAGAAAATGTGGGAAAGAGACAGACAGAGAAAGAGACAGAGGAGAGACGATATGAAAGCTGGGGACCTTGGACAATGGGGTGGAAGTCCCAGGGTCCCCTGGCATTGCCCAGGAACAGACTGGCTGCCATCTAGATACAAACACTACTGACCCCTGAGCAAAACAGGGGAAACCCCATAAGGGGAAGGACCCCAAAAGAGAAAGGAGGGCTGCTGCATGCAGCAGTGTGACTGCATATACAGAGAGGATGAGTCCCTATTCCCAGAGAGGGGATGAACCTCATATCACTAAAGAGAACCCCAAGATTAAGGGGGACATTTTGCATGAAAAAGACTCTGGAGAAAGGGTAGCTGTAAGGGACAGTATAGCTGATGTGTAAGAGCTCGAGGAGCTGAAAGTACACAGAGAAATGTGTCAGATCCAGGGTTGTGAGTACACAGAGCAAAGTGTCAGAGCTCGAGGGGCTAAGAGTACACAGTGAAAGGAGTCACAGCCCAAGGGATAAATCAACCCAGCAGAGGAGGGTTGAGCTGCAGTTGAGAGTTACACAGCATGTGTCAGATCTGCACTGAGGAGAAGCTGCCTGCTTGTTAGCATCCATGTGAATGCCCCTGCAGAAAAGGGGTGAACTGCAGTGAAGTATGGAAAACTGGAGTGTGGGAGACATGCAAACTACGTAATATAACATCGAGATAACATTAAGAACTGTGCTGGAGATAGTATGGTGCTGTAATTATTTATTTATTGATGCAACCATTATAGTATTGTGCTGGAGGAAGAGAAGTATAAATGAAGAGTTCCGTTTGTCATACAGATGGTCTGGTGCACAAATTATTGTGACTGTTATTGCACTGTACCACAAATTGATATCTCCTGTGTCCGACTACTTACAAAGAGACTTTGTACTAAAATACCTGCATGTGCAGGGACCCTCTGGTCATTTACACCCATACCCATCAGCTAGCCAGGGCTTGAGAAGGAGGTGTACTGTGTAACCTTTGCACCACACAATACTCACAGTATCATATGCATGTGTCTTCAATCATGAGAAGCGAATTATGTTCAGTAGACATTAAGAACATCCTAATAAATGTTTTTTATGTTGAAAAAAAATAAAAAAATAAAATAAAATATTGCAGCCTCTCCGCCACCAGTTGGAACAATACCTTCAACCTCATCTGCAAGACTGAAGAGGAGGAGACTGAAGCCTGACTTACCGTGGCTATTTGTAGTCAGACATGAGCAACAGTACTTTAATGCCCTGAAAAGTGGCCTGCTACTCACCATCAGAACAGAATGGAGGGCAGACTGTAGACCAAGAGATGTCTTAAAAAGACATAAAAAGATATTACAGCAATGTAGAAACTTAAAACTCTGCTGAGCCTGTGTATGAATGGCTAGGCGCTGATACACCCCTAATTGCCTGGATACGGTTGATGACGGAGAATAATTGACAGGCGAGTCAGACATTTTACATATGGTATTAAGGGATCTACGAGTGAAGTGCCTATGCCCATACGTGTACAGAGAAGGAGTCAGTGTGCGGAATATGAAAAAGTCATTCACTTGCAAGGGTTTCCACATTTGTCCGTGCAGAGCTCTGAATATTTACGACAGATGTGGACAACCTACATGCCGGTACATTAGTAACAAGGACAAGCTATGGGAGTATAGGGCTGTTCACAGGCACCTGGTGATCCAATTGAACCACAGGCATACTGTGGTACAGTTTGCTGGTGACACGATCTCAGGAGGAAAAGTCATGGCTCCTGTAGAATTTGAGGGCAGAAATTTGGAGACATAAGTTCTCTATTAATTGCAATTGTTTATAGTTAACAAATTAGCTAACTGTTAGATCTGGCCCATTACAATGCAATATGGTTGGTAACAGCCTTCATTTGACAAAGTACAAGGCCTGCTATGTAATAGTGAAGTTTCAGGTACACTATGTTTTTGATGTAAACCACCCAGGTCAAGTTCATCTGTAAGTGATGTAGAGGTGTGGTTTTTTTAGCCATTCAATTGTCTATGTGTGGAATTGGATACAATGCAACATAACATTATCTAGCTGTCTCTATGTAAGTGTGAATCAGAAATAGACTTTAGAAATCAGCTGATATTTATTCCTACAGACCATCTAAATGTGCTCTGAAGCTTACATCTACAGCGGCGAAGAACTGGTGCCAAACGAGGAGCAGGAGGCAGAGGAAGAGCAGGAGGCCAAGGAAGAGCAGGAGGCTGAGTTTGAGCATAAGGCGATTGATTTGCCAGAGGGCCGGGAAGAGGAGACTGTTGAAGAATGTAAGCATCTTGATGCAATAATGTTGGATATTTTGTGGGGTTTGTGGTCTAGCATTAAAGTGTATCATCAGAAAGCCTTAATTGCATATATGTAATTTACACTAGACTAGCCTTTCCACAGGAGTCTGACTTGGGCCTAATAAGTGTTTGTGGCAAATCAACCCCCCCACCCCCACCCCGGCCCCTATATATATATATGTATGTATGTATATATATATATATATATATATATATATATATATACACATCTATATACACATCTATATATATATATATATATATATATATATATATATATTTATTTCTGCATGTGCCTTTCAAAAGTATTAGTCCCCTGGCTACCACTGTGTTTAACATAACATGAACCTTTGCAGAGTGTTGCAAGTTATGTAACGAATGAATAAGGTAATTGTTTCGTTTGCTTTACACACACACTATTAATCTGCGCATAAATACCGTTAATACGGTAATTTACTTGCTGAAATCCAGCGAGTAATTACCGTATTAACGTAATATTTTTCAAGCGAGTATTTTAGTGAACTCGCTAACAATTGAATACCCCCCTTAGACTGAAATTTAAAGTTGATCTCGGACATTCCCTATCCCAACTATAAATCTATACCTACATTTTGAATGTACCTCCCCCTCCAATGCAACATGGTTTTGCCCAGGTGTAAAGTTACTCCAGTTTTATGCTTTGCTCTCCTCAATGACTTAGCTCCAGAATGCGTGCCTTGATGAATCAGACCCATTGTGCCTATTACCTACTTCAAAGTATTGCACATTTCCTGGCAGTCCCTACCCTTTTCAAACTCCAAATCTGTGGATATTACAAAATTGACTAGCAGCAATCATTTATATTTTTTCTCTCTTTTTTTTTTAACTTTCTAAATATCAAAATTCCTATTAAGAAATTCCATACCCGTATATATTTAACACTACTTTTTATTAATTTATTTATTTTTAATACTTTTTCTTTGTCTTGTAAAAATGTTTATGTCTACCTCAGCTATTATATATCCACAACTGCAAGGAATATACCATTAATATGGCCATATTGTATTCTTATTTTTGTGTGAGTACACTTATATATATATGAATTACCAGAAATTAAGCAATATGCTGTACTCTTTTTGCGTTTTGTTTATTTATATTGTATGTATGTTTTCCTATTTCTACAACCAGACCACCAACATAATGACTTTATACCTTATCTTCTCTTTGACGTCTTGATATGTTTTGAATTAACATTGTTTTTATTTTAGGTTAGGGAAGCAACATTGGCTGGAAACTGTAACGTTTCATAAACACCAGGATATATCAGTTAAAAGGGAAAGAAAAATAATTGGAAACATCAGACATTTTTGCTTTTTGTTTCTACTTTATGATTAAAATAAAGATGCTGAAAAATAAACAATAAAAGATAAGAACACTGGCTAAGACCTGGGGGTACACATTGATTGGAAAAAAGAGGAATAAATGACTTTGACTGTGCTTTTCACGGTACAAAAGAATGTCTCATCTCCCACATGTTTAGATGGCAGAATCAATAAAAAAAACTGTTATTATAATACACTGCAAATGTCTCTCTTTCCATTTTTATCTTCTGTACGAACAAAGAGAAACATCACGACTTTCAGAGCCATAACCAAAGCTCTTGACAAAACCTTTCTTGCTTTTTTTCCACTTTTAGTCAATTGAGATACCAATTAAAATGCTACTATTAGAAAAAAAAGATTGGTTATAAGAGGTCATAAGTATTTCTTTGTACTGTTTATGGTTGCTATTGACTGCCCCTTTCAAGTTATTAGCAATATCCACCCAGGGAGAAGACAAAAAGGAAACTATGAACTTTCTTTTCACTTACAAGTAAACATGCACATAGCAGGCAATAAAAAGCACTTATGTACCCCTGAATCATTGTTTGGAACTGCACAAAAGTAGCTGCTTTAAAAAAAAAAAGTCAACAAGTGAACAGGCTTGTACAGATGCTATAAAATTGTTGCCATGCCCTCGGCACCATGTCAACCATGAAGCATATTGATTACCTTGCATTTGGCAGCATTTTATTTAAAGCAGTGCACCTAGTTAATATATTCATTCTTACATACTCTATTCATAGACAAAGTCTGTATAGTCAGACTTCAGAAAGGGGAGCACACAATTTTGCCTATGTGTCACCATGTGCTCCCTAAAGAAACATGGGAGGAAAAGAGGGGAGGTATTCTGGTAGTCAGCAGGAAGATGAGCACCTGTTATTCCTAGAATTCTAGCACCTGAGTGGTAGTTTTCACTTAGCCTCACTGTATTAATGTTCCTTGTTACACTGCATGTTCAGTGATTTCTTACACTAACATCCGTGCATGCAAGTTCCTTGTTTAGCCTAAGGATCAATAATTCCTATCTCAACTGCAGTTTAAACAGATTTTTCTGAGTTCAAGTTGAGGACAGTTAAGCACTAGACATTTAATGAAGCATGGTTAACTTAAAGTAAATGTGCACCCAAATGCATAGCTAAAGGTCCCTGGGCTCAGTGCAAAATCTGAGCCAGCAGCCCAATGTATGTGAAAGCACTACTGTGTAGATCTTCTGATTTAATTTTCCTAGAACTACTAAACTGGCACTACCTTGCATGGTAGCAAAGAAAGGAAAAGAACCAAGCAGCCCTTAGCTTGTAGAATATTACGGTCATTATAGGCCCATCCGAGTTCCTGGACGATGCAGTGGCTACCCCTATTGCTTGTCTACTCTGTGCGCTTTCAATTCAATGGTATATAGGTCACTGCATAAGGTATGTAGTGACTGCCTCCAAGCACAGAGACACTGGGCGAGAGAGGAAAAAGGAGAGTGTCAGGCGCCGTCCCCTCATTGCTTCTGTGGAGCGTGGGCAGCCGCCTGTCAGTTCCGGTCGGGGTCGCCCTGTTTCTAAGCACCAGGGATGCAAAGTCCTTGGCCGTTCTCACGCTAGGCAACAGGGTGCTATCTTCTGACTCAGCAGTCAGAGATTACTCTGACCACCCCCCTTATTCTCCAGCCTATCAGGACCACACTTCCTTTATTTAAACTTGGTTTTAGCACCAATAGGAAAGCCGGGTCAAGCTAAAGTAGTAGCAATCAAACAGACAAACAACAATGCTGGAGATACTCTGGCACCCTAATGGTTCCAAAGCCGAGTTTAGATAAAGGAAGGCTAGACTACAGAGTAATTTCTGAAAGATAAATCAGAAGATAGCGCAATGCGCTGGAGGGTTCGAGGACGGCCGGGGACAGGCAGCCATCCCTTTTCCACAGAAGCAATGCGGGGACGGGGTCTGACAGGGAGCATTTGAACAGTTGTGGTTGTAAGGATGGCTCCAGACTGCATAAGTGGGAAGAATGATCCTTAGCATAATCTCCTTTTTATGTTCTGCTTGAGCTGTTTTTGTAACATCCAGGTATATGGGCTCTCCATTAAGCAAATTGGTCAATATTTGCTATTTCAGGTGTCCACCAAAAAATATTTACCATAACACATACATTTTCAGATTAAACTATGTCTAGGGATATCTTTCCACTATGAAATACTCCATAGTACTCAATATCGGTGTTGGAACCCCTGATAAGTAGGGCACAATTGGAGATGGGGTGATTTAAAAAAAAACAAATGAATAAGTGCATATTTGACCTTTACACCCTTGCTCTGAATGGTTTAAATATTGATTTTGACCTGAAACCCTTTTCATAGGTTTTATAATTATTCATTTTTCTTCTTCTCTCCTTAGTATCATAGATATATCTCATCAATTGACTGTGTGCATTTTAGCAGTTTGTTTCTTTAACCACATAACTCACATTAATTTTGTTATGAATTTTAGGAGATTTTTCAGCATAGAATTTCCATTATGTACAATAGCATGTGAACCAATTATACAATGGGACCTGATGAGTCAAGCATCATTTTGTAGAAATGCATTGGAAAAATTGGTCACAACAGCCCTTTATACCAGGAAGCTGTCTGCATTTCATTGTGGAACATAAGAAGTAAGTCAACACAACAGGGCGAATGCAGTAGCCTACCCAAGAGACATCTGTTACTGGGGCACCGTTTGAGACCTCCAGTGGACACCTCAGTATTCACTACTTACATGTGATCCCTCTGCCCTGAAGATTTATAAATTGATTTAGGGCAGTCAAGATATGGAATTCATTGCCAGGGAAGGGTGTGATGACAGATTCAATAGATATGTTTAAGAAAGGGTTAGACAAATTTTTAGCGGAAAGGTGTATCCAGGGATACGACCGTTAATTTAAAATGAAGGATAGTAGTGGATATAGGCTAAAAATAGGACTGCAATATTGAGTCTGGGGGGATTTTCACAATTGAAACAGATTGGCGGTTGCTTACTCTGGATTAATTTCAAATATAAGTGCAGGATCGCAGGAGATCCAAAATAGGTTGAACTTGATGGACTGGTGTCTTTTTTCAACCTCATCAACTATGTTACTATGTTACTATGTTACTTTTCTTCCTTCCTTTCTCTGCATACCGCTGTGGTTCAGATCATCATTCGTCATTAGGGAGACCCAGTTTAATATTTAACATGGAGGAATTTGGTTACCAAGGACTATTAATGTGAACAACTATTTTAGATTTTTATATGGAATTTCTAAGTATTTTTATTTATAAATAATGCTGTTATAAATCACATAGGATCAAATACTGAATATGACATTATTTGTGTGATCTCTAAGTTGACGAACAGATTCATGTTCCTTATTCTTGCATTGATGTAGAGAAAGGTCTGACTGATTTTATTATATGGTTCATCCGTTAGGATGTAAGCTCTTATGAGCAGGGCCCTCTTCCCTCCTGTCTCTATATCTATTCTTCTGCTCCAACATCGCTACAATAGTCATGTCTGGAGTTTCTAAAGTCTTGGTATTATTTGTTTATTTTTCTGTACTGTTTTACCCTGTATGGTCTACGGTTTGTTTTGTGCACGGTGCTATTGAAATCTTGTATAAATAAAGGCTAATAATAATAATTAATTGAGATCTGAAAAGCCTCTAGTCAGGCAGCTGCTCAGATATATATAGTGAAATTCAGCATTAAGATTTTTGTATTTTATTTTTGTATTATAAAGCCACCAGACATTTTGAGATCAGCATTGCATAGTGGCCTCCAAAACAGTATCAGCACTATGTAGTGGCACTTAGTATAAATTGTGTTTGTAAAGGGGTTACTATAACCCAGAGCCGTAACTTAGAATTCTAGCGCCTGGGGCGAGAAAGACAAATGCCGCCCCCCTAGCCCTCAATTTTAACCAAATGAACCTAAAATATTCCTAAATTGCGCCCCCCTTCAGCGTTGCGCCCTGGGCGGTCGCCCCTGTCACAGAGCCCTAGTTACGACCCTGCTATAACCCTGTCTGTACTGTGTATCAATCACTAGGATGATCTCTGTATTGTATAGCTATCACAAAAATGTTTGCTGTATTATATATCGGTCAGTGACCGGACTGGCCAGATGACCGGACTGGCCATCTGGCAATCCTGGCATTTGCCAGAAGGGCCGAATGCCAGATGGGCCGGTCCACACTGCACTAATTCTGAAGCGCCGGCAATTTTTTTTTTTCCATTCATCGCGCAGCCGCGCAATGACGTCATGACATCACTCGCGGCCGCGTAGGACTAGGAGGAGCAGTTCCAGCGTGGGTGCATTTACATGGTGGTGCACCGTCAATAGCCAGCCCAGCCAAGCCCAGCCCAGCTAAGCCCAGCCAAGCCCAGCCAGCAGGTAACGAACACAAAAAAGTCAATAAAAAATAATATATGTAAATGGATGCATATAGCATTAAGCATTCTCAAAAAAAAACAACCATACAGGAATATTTATTCAATGGTTGCTTTTTTTTTGAGAAAGCTAAATGGTATATGCATCCATTTACATATAGATTTTTTTCTGGAATGATTTGTTGATTCTTATTTTTCATTTTTCACTTTTGTGAATAAAAAAATATTAACTTTTATTATTGTGTGTTTTTTTTTTACATTCTGTGTTAATTTTTTAACACACAAATTTACAATATGTAAATTACATTTGTGTTATTGGAGTTCCTGCACCCAGGCTGGAGAAATATCTACAAACATGAGTGCCTTTCCTGTTTTGTGTTCTATATATACATATATATATATATATATATATATATACATATATATATATATATATATATATATATATATATATATATATATATAAAATTATTTTGCTTGTTTGTTTAAGTTTTCTGTCCTTTCCTTTCTTATTCACTTGCAAAATGAGAAACTTGAAAAAATGCTGTTTTAAGTAATTACATAGGGTGTTTTTATCTTTGATACCCTATGTAGAGGGGTCAATCAATATTATTATAGGTTGTCCCAATGCTTGTTGTTTCGCTTTTATTTTTATCTTTGATGTCATTCCTTTAGGAAATATAGGTCCAGTAGTTAAAAGTCCGTAAAAATGACGTAAAACAATAAGAGTATGATAATATAACAGGGGCAGACCTTATTGCACCGGATTTGACTTTACTCTTGTGGCAGCATTGAATGAATAGTTTGTCAGATGGCTGCTCAGCCATAAAGTGCTTATCGTGGCAAAACTCACAAATACTTTTCATGTGACCACAGTTATAATCATTAATATTTGTTTCATTAAAGTTACTGACATGAAATTAATGTTTTTTTTTACCTATTCCAGAGTAGGAAATCTGCTATCTGTTTATATTTTGTTTTTTATTATAGTATATATTTTTAACTATGTAAATTTTTTTATTAGATATTTTTTGGGGATGTTTATTATCTTGAGCGCTGCTTGCTTCAGCTTTTTTGTTCTGCGTATTTAATTTAGGATGTGGGAAATATCCTTAGAAATGTAGTTGCTGGGTCATTATTTGGATACATATTTATATAGTATATAACTTACATAACTTAAAGTCTTCAGTTATCAGTCAATTTGATTGGCTAAAGTTAATGTCAAAATATTTTTTAAATAAGTTGAACCGCTATGAAAAGATGAGAAATCTGTATTATTTGCAGGTAGTCAGGGGCAGGTGTAAATTTTTGATGATTATTGTCCCCAGAATTATGTGATTGGCTGTTTGCAAATACACTTATGACAGTGAATTGTGATTTATTTATTGCTTAACCATATAGCATGCTTTTATTGTTTGGGACACAAGATAGGGAGTTTTGAGGGCTTTTAATAATAAAAAAAAATGTAAGCATTTTATATGCAATGCATTATATTAATATAAGTGAATTAAAATATGGTTGCAAGTGGCCTGTAAAGGTCTGTGTCCTGTTCATGGCGTAAACCAGATGCATATGTTGCTGTTCAGGCTGACACACATAATAAGATAGTTGCCCCCTGTATATGGTTGTGAATTATGTCTTTTTACTTTGTATTTTGCACTTGTGATTTGAGGAGCACATACAGGCAGCTCTACATCATGCTCATTATGGCAAGTTTTGTGTACTTTCTTGTCTGATAAATAAATAAAACTGATAAATGTTGGTACACAGAGATAGAAATGTTTATTCTTAAATTGACGCTTCTGTCTGATTTATGGTCCTCTGTTTACAACAGACCTATTTTCTATGATGTAGTCAAAAATTCCATAAATGAGCTCTCATGTATTTACAATATCTTGACCAGAATGAAGAGCATTCTAAGTTTATAGTTAATTGCATACTTTATTTTTTGCATTTTGGCCCTTGTCAAAGACACTCATATATGCTTGCCCTTTTTTCCTCCTTACTGCTTTATTTACCGTAGCTAGGGGACATCTTTATTACACGTGTCACGTTTGTGTCTTTTTAAGCTTTGAGTACATTTCACATAGAAATGCACTGTGTGGAAAATTGTGTGGCTAATAGTGTGGCTGTGTGGCTAATAGTGTGTCTGTTTGGCAAATAATGTGTGTGGCTAATAGTGTGTCTGTGTGGGAAATTGTGTGGCTAATAGTGTTGCTGTGTGGCAAATAGCGTGTCTGTGTGGCAAATAGCATGTCTGTGTGACTAATAGTGTGTGTGGCTAATAGTGTGTCTATGTGGCAAATTGTGTGGCTAATAGTGTGTCTGTGTGGCTAATAGCGTGGCTGTGTGGGTAATAGCGTGTCTGTGTGGGTAATAGTGTGGCTGTGTGGCTAATAGTGTTTCTGTGTGGCCTCATGTTGCTATAGTGTGCGTGTGTGTACGCGCGTGCAGTATTTTAATATAATATGTGAGGGAAGGGAGGATCTTAATATAGTGTGGGAGGTATGCTATTTAATGGTGGAGTGTAGGTGGGGGCTAATTATTTAAGGTGAGGTGAAGGAACCTTTAATTTAATGCTGGGGTGGTTTAGGGCTATCAGTTGAATATGGGGCTGATTTTGGGGAGGAGGGCTATTTATTAAATGTGAATATGAATTATTTATTGTCGGGGATGGTTGGGAGAAATGGCTATATTTATTAAACTTTAATACTATTTAATTTATTGCTGTTTGGAGGGAGGGAAACATGTTTTAAATAAATGGGTATACTGTTAATTTAATGTTGGGGCTGGTTGGAGGGAAATAGGTCTACTTATTAAATGTGAATATTATTATTATGGGGACTGGAGGGAGGCCTAATTATAAAACGTGAGTGCTATTGTTTTAACACCGGGGAGTTTTCTAAATCTCATGTATTCATTTTTTTTTTTCAAAATAGGGCATTCAATATTCCAGGATCAAGACAAGAATGAACTGAGCTAAAGAAACCAGCTGCTACAAGTGGTGAAAGTGACCAAAACAGGTAGGAGAGAGCAGGACAGTCTGCCAACTGTCCTGAATCTGGTGGGGCAGTCCTGAATTTGGGTGAATATCTCCCTTCAAGGACATTTGGGAGATATGTCCCACTTCACAACGTACTGCTTGTGAAGGCAAAGCTGTGTGCTTCTAACAGTAGTGCCTGTGTATTTGTCTAAAATGATAAATGTAATGTATTATTATAATGTATGTATCCATGCCCCATGTTGGCCACACCCACAACACAATGAGGTCACGCCCTGTGCGGCGGCACATGTTTACTTTCCTACTGGGGCTAAGGTGGGCCTGTGTACCTTAAATGCCAGCGCTGATTTTTAGTCCCAGTCCGGCCCTGTCGGTCACTAAGATACTATGTATTATATAGTGGTAACTACAATACCTTCTGCATATAATATTGGTCATTAGCATACTATCTTGTATTGTACTATATGAGGATGTCCTTTACATTGTATCTAGGATGGTCTATGTTTTGTATAATGGCCATGGAGGTGCACTTTGTATTGTATATCATTTACTAAGATGCTCACCATATTGATTAGGGGTCATAAGGATGCTCTCTATAAATTAGATATCAGGAATTTGTATAGTGGTCACTAGAATAGAGTCTCCATTAAATACTGGTCAGATGGGGAAGGTTTGTCATTAAAGGTGTTTGTTGACACCTAGATTTTTTTTGCAACACATTACTAGAAGAGCCTGGGCCACTTACTGCATTTTTGACAACTACTGGGAGGGAAAAGAAGGCGATATGTCCTCCTAAAAAAATAAATAATCGTATTGAACATTTATAGGAGCACTGGCAACATTTCGCATTTATTTACCATGCATAGTCTATACCCAATTAAAAAAAGTCATAGAATTACAAACAATGCCCAGGTTGCTGCCAAATCGGTTCTAGCACATGTCCGGTCTTGTTTGGCCATGCTGTGTAGCCTAATAATTGATAAACATTGCACATGTAGGCATATATTGTATTGATATGTTTCATAAAATCAGTTAATGGTTGCCGAAGTAAAGAATAAAAAAAAGTAGAAGCATAAGATAAAGATTTCTTTAAGTGCAACATCTCCAGCTGTAAATAACTATGCCTAGCCTGTGTTTTTTTTCACATGCCTGTTAAATCAGACTAATGTATTACATGCCCACCTCTTAAACAGCGAAAATAAGTGGGCTCTTCAAAAAGACATTTTTGTAGAATAAGTTAACTACATATTTATGTGAACATAGTGCTCAATATCTAAAATTTACCTTAGAAAATCTAGTCCTGCACAGATGAGCTTAATAAAGGAAGAAAATTCTAAATGCATTAAAGAAATTAGGATTTTATTACTAGAAATAATGCAATGCTTTTAATTCTAATACGTGCCAGTTTAGTTTTATTTTTTACTAATAACACAGTACAGCAATGGAGAAGCACTATAAAGTTGTCTACAATTATATGAATATGATGATTCATACATACAAGTACTATAATTTGAAGAAATCACCCTTTGAGTCGATGTGTAGCCATGCTAATATATGTCTTTTTCAACCACTACCTAGAGCTCAACTGACTCTAAACAGCAATCAACATACAGCCTAATATAGATGCCACCCTGCCTATATGAGTACATGTTCTAAAGTAATGAATTCTAAAAAGCTAGCTCCATGTTTCAAGCATTTATATATTCATTAGTGTAAGGATGCACAACATATTTTAACAGGGGTGTAATTATAGTTGGGGAGGCTCTATGGTGGATAAGCCTTGAATTAATGATTGTGTACCCTGCATTCTGATACCCACCTATACAATAGTACCTATAATGGTTTTACTGTGAAAAATAAGTGGTGGATCCATTTAGCAAAAAAGTATTATAATGAAAAAAATTAACATGAAACCATTTATATACTTTTCCCAAAACTTTCTCCTAAACAGTGCTTCCTGGACACATGTGCCTAATTTGCTTACTTTGCCTTTGATACTTTGAAAGACTGAAGTGCTTATCCCACAGCATTTAGCCCCTTTTTCGCATTGGGCATCCAGAATTGAATGTGATTGGCCGTAGGCAGTTGTTACAGGTTAAAATCTCTCATATAAATAAGAATTGTATGTAAGCATTGCATTCTACCCGGGTGGGTACCTTATAACGATGATGGAAATCCTGACAACGCATATCACAACATGAATACACCGAAGGTGTAATTCCAGACATATTGCTAGTATTAAGAGCTTGAAACTCACACCTGTAACACTACTGACGAATACTGGCAGGCCGCGCTGGCGTCACTTTGAAAGGCCACACTATTATTCCTCCTGTTAAGCTGGTAATTTAAGGAGGCTCCGCCTGTACAATGTTCTTTACAAGGCCTAGTACATTGTACAGGCGGCGCCTCCTTAAATTACCAAGTAAACAGCAGGAATAATAGAGTGGCCCTTTAAAGTGATGTCAGCGTGGCCTGCCATGAAGTTCATTCATCGGAAGGGTTTCAGGTGTGTGTTTCAAGCTGTCACTATTAGCAGTATGTCAGGGATTACACCTTCGGTATGTTCATGTCGGAGTATCCATCATCGGTATAATGACTATCACCGTTCTACCCTGGGATGACCTCTTTTGCCAGTGATGTTCCACTACTGTCCAGATCCGAGGAGCATTAAGTATAATAATGTATGTGTCTAGGAGTTTAATATATTCTCCCTGTATAAAATGAAAAACTTTGTTTTCAGAATTCATTTTTGTTTGCATGGTAATTGTATCCTCATAAGAGCTTGTCATGAACTGAGGTGATTGATATTCTCTTTTAAAATAAGCTAAGAATGTTCAATACAATATCTGCTGTTATGACAGAACACATAAATAATGTTTTTTAGATGATCCGCATTAAATAGATTTTGTACTTAAACTTTCTTCAACCGCAGTCCAGATTCAATTCATATTTCTTAATCAAACCTGTGATTAGAGCTGTGTCAAGTTACAGCAGGTCATTATGAGAATATCATATCTGATATCTTAGCCATTGATAACATCTCTAACTTAATCACTACAGTATAGTAGATGGCAGTGCATTTTTTTTAAAGTTGCTGCTACAGAAAACATAGATCTTGAAATATTCATTTAAAGAGCATTCTACAACTGATAATTAATGCTGTTTGAGCTATCTTGCCATTAATAACATAAGAGGAGGCAACATTGACATATCAATTATTGTTGCAATTATTATATTGATTATGATTACAAAATTAATTTATAATTTACTTAGAGCAATTTTTATTTTTCATTATAATAAGGAGGCCATATTACTTTATTATATTATGAGGCATTATTATATTAAGGGGAATAATATTTGATTTCTAACAGGGGCAATGATTATTTATGATGGGGCAGCACTTATTATATGGCACTACAAGTACCAGCATGCACTTACGCCCATGTGCATGTTGGCACTTTTAGTGTCACATGTGTGCAATATAAATGGTGGCCCCCTCATGAAATAATAAGTGCCCTCATCAGCAATTAAATATTTTTGTCCCCATACTATAATAAAACAATAATAAAATAATAATTGACATTGACTGTATTGTGCCATTGCACTTAAGTGGTGGATAGTAAATTAAATCGTGACCTAGTGGGAATTTTACTAAATGGTAGAATGAGTTTTCACCCTCTCAACCACAATATAATATATCCTATGGTTTGGATCTGAAAACCAAATCCAATGTGTGCAAGTTTGGTTTTGGTTTTGGATCTGGATTACCGTTGTGTTTTGGTTTTGGTTTTGGGTTTGCCAAACCGGCATTGCGTGTTTTGGTTTTGGTTTTGTTTTGCTATTTTGTTTAAAAATCAATGTTTTTGGACATAAAATAACCAAATTTAGTGCTCCACCTGTTTCTTGGATAAGTAATGCAATTGTAAAGCTAATAAATTATCAAAAAACAGTTCAGTTCCTGGTAGGCCTTCACTAATTCGACACACAAACCAGATTGTCTTCCTCTCCATCTATGCATATTGGCTGTGCAGCCATCGTCTTTGGATGTATATTACACCCTACACTTATACTTAAATATGTAAAGAAATGGACAAAGGCAGTTTGCTTTCTGTCTCTATAGCACCCCTCCAATTGTAGAAAATACTCAAAAATTCAGCCGTTATAGACTGTACAATATTAATTGAAATGGAGAAAGCCAGTTTGGTTTCTGTCTCTCGAGGCCCCCCTCCACTTGTAGAAAATACTCAAAAATTCAGCCGTTGTAGACTGTACAATATTAATAGAAATAGACAAAGCCAGTTTGGTTTCTGTCTCTCTAGGCCCCCCTCCACTTGTCAAACAGACCCAAAAATTCAGTCGTTATAGACTGTACAATATTAATAGAAATGGACAAAGCCATTTTGGGGTCACTCTTTGTATGACACTCTACCCTTAAGGAGAAATTGCCCAAACAGCAGTCTTTCAAGACGGTACATGATATGGAAATGCCCCAAGTCCCTTTCCTCTTTGGGGGTAGATTGCACCCTAAACTTAAATAGAAAGTTTTAAAAAGATGTTATCGGTCCTCATCTTTAGGTTTATGCTCACCCTCATCAGTGTGTACGTCATCATCATCACAGACTATCAATTCATTGCCGCTTGAATCTGCAATTAGAGAACAGTCAGTGCCTGGATGGTGAAGGCCTTCCTCGTGGAAGCTGTAGTTCGTTTTTATAAACATCATTTTATCAACATTTTTGGGAAGTAAACTTCTATGGCGATCACTGACTAAGTTCCCTGCTGTGCTGAACACTCGTTGAGAGTACACACTGGAGGGTGGGCAGCTTAAGTATTGCAAATCAAGTTTGTACATGGGTTTCCAAATTGCCTGCTTTTCTTCCCAGTAAGAAAAGGGACTGTCTGACATTTCCATATCAATTACCTCTTGAAAATAATCCTCCACCATCCTTTGCATGTTAATACTCATATTGGATGGAGTTATGGGCAAGGTCCCACATTTTTTTGAAAAATCCTTCAAACCAGCCCAGATGTTAAACTGTTCTGGTCTGCCCTTTGTGTCTTCCCTGCTTCTTTTTTGAAAATTTAATTTTTTTACGAACAGCAGCTGCTTGAGAAACTTAAGGAGGACACATAATCAAGCCAAGGCCCAGTTCAGCGGACAACTTGCTGAGCAATAGCTCCTTGCAAAAGTTCACATCTCGTTCATTTTGAAGCAAAGACTCATTGTAGGTCTTAAACCTTGGATCAAGCACAGTGGCCAAAACGTACTGATCCCAGCTCTTAATAACTCGAGGATCAGTGTGAAGCAAATTAAGTACTTGATCGACAAGGCCAACATACTTTGCGGAATTGCTTGCTTTCATCTCCTTCAGTTTCTCAAGCTGCTTTTCCAATAGTCTAATTAAAGGAATGACTTGGCTCAAACTAGCAGAATCTGCACTAACTTCACATGTCACAACTTCAAATGGTTTCAGCACCTTGCACAACACTGAAAGGAATCCCCACTGTGCAAGAGTGAAATACATCCCCCCTCCTTTCCCAATGTCATGGCTTGTGCAATACGCTTGGATGGATTTGCGTTGTTCCTCCATCCTCTGCAGCATGTACAGGGTGGAATTCCACCTAGTTACCATCTCCTGCTTAAGTTGGTGGCAGGGCAAGTTAAACTGCTCTTGGAGCTGCTGCATTCTCCTACATGCTGTGGCCAAATGCCTGAAATGGCCTGAAATTTTACGGGCCACCGAAAACATCTCCTACACCTAATGGTTATTTCTTAGGAAGCTCCGCACCACCAAGTTAATGGTGTGAGCAAAACAGAGAATGTGATGGAATTCACCCAGCTGTAATGCTCGCACTATATTGTTGACGTTATCAGAAATGTATAGCCTGTGACCTAACCCTGCTCTCTCCCTCTGTCAAATTGCGATGAATTGCTGTGGAGGCTGGTATTTTTTTCAAATCTCGCGAGAACTGAGCTAAGAAATACGAATACGTCACGGTGAAGTTTTGCAACGATTTTGATTCCGAATGGGCGGGAAGGTACCGAGTCTGCTTGGCTTTGGTACTCGGATAGGTGAAATTCGGATGGATTCGGATCTCGGGGAACCAAGCCCGCCCATCTCTAATTACATTGCACAACAGGTATGTTCACTGACCCCATGTTTTAGTTTAGGCTTTGGTTTTGGATCTGTATTAACTTTGTCTCTTGGTTTTGGTTTTGTAAACTGCTCTCACGTGTTTTGACTTTGGTTTTGGATCCCTGTTGTTTTGCAAAAAATGCTAAAAAATGCTAACATCACATAATTTGGCTTTGCTTTTGTTTCTACATTATTATTAACCTCAATAAGACTATTTTCCAGTCATTTCCAGTCAATTTTGACCACCTCACAGGTCACAATATTATGTTCATCCAGTTTAGACCAAAGACTGCAGCGAGCTGACTGGTTACTAATCGACAGAGCAACTGCACAAACACACGGCAGTTTATATCACATCTAGGAAACATTGCCACACAGCAGTGGCAGACAATAAAAGTGGTGCAAGATGGAATTGTTCTTTGGACCTCCCACCCACCCTTATGTTGGATTGGCATAATGTGATTGATGGGCAGGAGAATAGACAAGCTAATAAAATTGAATATTGGTTATTGCAGGAAACAGTATGGTTTTTATCTCATGTTATATATACAGCATGCTTACACTTTGTATTAGTATGTATTAGTATGTATATCCATTCTAGTTAATTTGCATAGGCTCCACCCCTTGAAAATATTGTATAATGCACTTTGTGCAAGCAAACATTTCATGTTCATGATGACTATGTTTCTTTAGCCATCTGTTGTCATGTTTCAGATTTTGGATTTTTGTAAAATATAGATCATTCGGCCCAGCATGCCTGTAAATGTGGCCCAGCAGGAGTTTTGGTTGTGGCAAGGGGGCAGCGCTGAAAAAAAAATCCTGCAAAAAAAAAGAAAAAGAAAATACTTACCTTGCGGTCCCTCCCTGGTCTCCTCCTCCGTGTGGCGCTCGCAGTGAATGTCGGGGGTGACGTCATCACACCCGACATCCATTGCGTAGCTCAGCACAGAGGAGTCACCCGCGCGAACTATCAGCAGCAGTGAAAGATTATCCAGTATCTTATTGTTGTTACTCTGAATTTGGACTTTCTGCACCATTCAATTATGAACTAGCTGTGTTCTCTGTATGTATCTAATATAAATATTAAGAGATAATTGTATTTTTAATATTTTAAACCATTTTAAATGTGCAGTGCTGAGTAGGGTGAAAATATCACCCACTGTTACCCTCATCGGAGGCTGCTCCATGAGCCATTTTTCCCGCCACCCTATCTTTAAATCTCTGTAGATTTCTATTAGTCCTCCTGATGCTACCTATATCGGTGACCATTTCAAACTGGTCAATAAAAAAATGATTCATGGGTGCAGAAAGAGAGAAAAAAAAGTTTTTGACATTTAATTCCCCGAACCACACTAAGGGGCAGATGCAGGTAAGTTAAATTGTAGCTGGTAATGGGACTACTGCTTTAATCATGATTCTGCAACAGGTTTCCTAACTCTTACTAACTTCATTTCCAAGTAAGTTTAATATGTTAACTATGTTTTCTATGGTTTATTCGGTGATCAGCTATCGTTAGTGTTAGTGTATTTTATGTGCGGCCCAAACCAACTCGTCGTCTTCCAATGTGGCCCAGGGAAGCTAAAAGGTTGGACACCCCTGATATAGATAATGGTGAGTATTATAAAGAGCAATTTCATTCCGAGACTGAAAAAAAAGTTTCAGTAAATATTAATCACCAGGCTTCAGCTATCAGATTTGTTTATGGCGTATCTGATGTAATTAGTGAATTACAGTTTCCTGTGGTTTTACTTCCTGCCTTCCATGAAAAATGATGGGACACAGTAATGTCAGCATATCTGGTATTTTTCATATAATTGAAGTAAAATCAATATGCAGGCTTTGATGGATTAAAAAGGTATGATGCATGGCTTAATTAGAATTTAAGTCTCATTTATCTAGTATTAATTTGTGCAATGCAAATGTAAAATCTCAAATCATTACTATTCTCTTTATATCCACATTAAACATTCCTTCTTAAATCCCAAAGTTATTTACAAAGTCCATTACAGATCTTATTTTTGAAGTCCTAGACTGCAGCAAGACAGAGCATAAAACATCTTTATCTCCACATCTGAAACTGGTCCCAGTTTTTCGGATATCTGTTGAAAGCTCTTTGTTGGCTCAAAGCAACTTCTTATAATTGGCTCTTCAGTGCACAATCAGATTTGTTCGTTATGCATAAACCTGTGTGCTTTTTGTATCTTCGTATTTAAGTTCTTTTTCTATTCATCCAGAACCTCATCAGAACAGATAATAAACCACTTCATGAACAGATGTGCCACTTATTCATCTAGTTCAGTGACGATAATGAAGGAAATTTAATCTGGAGTATCTACGGAAGATGATCTGAAAGACAGATTGATATGAATAATAAAGACTCAACATTGAAAATAAAAAAAAAATGGAAAAAATGATCATTAACTGTTATGTAAAATTATGTCTAAAAAATTATGACTGCATTATAAAACATATGACTGGGGTTTGGACATAGCCAGAAGTAAATTTCCTCAGATGTAAATGTCAAAATAGACATTAACACATTATATTATGATTTATTTTACTAGTTAAAACTGATGACAGTAGTAAAATATAAAGTTGTTTGTGATCTTAACAATTCTTGATATCCTAGAATGATAAAACTGTACATTTTCTACTAAAAGGGATAATGGAATTGATTTATTAAGGAATGTGTGCCTAAGTGTGCCGTATTTTGCGAAAAACCACACTGCACATGCCCACAAATGGACAATATGCCAGTGAACGCAAGAACACCTGTTCATCTTCGAACACAAAGGCATTTACGACAACCTACAATTTCAGGGGCGGAAAAGGGAGGGGAATGGGAGAATGTACAGTAAGGGCATGCTAAGCTCAAGCAGCACACAATTCAAACTTTGGGCATCTCTAAGGCACGTGTTTTTCTGTCACATCACTTGTACTAGCTACAGGCATACTTGCCTACTTTTTAAATCTATACTCCGGGAGATCGGAGTGACAGATCATGTGACAGAGGGTAGGAGGGGGCATGACAACGTCATTACGCCACTATAGCCCCGCCCCTACCATAAAATACAGAAATGCAAGGTATTGAATAAAGGGGGTGGGGCTAAATGATATAATAAAGGCTCATTTTGCCCAATATATACAAATTTTTATGGTCATTTAGTTGGGAACATTATATATTTTTCCCCTTATTTTTACTTAGTGAACTGGAGTGCCTTCTATGTATATACTGAGACCATATCTTGGTCTATTTTTGTAAGTACATAGGATATCTTCCTCCTGCGTGTCGGGACCCTGCAAGCTGTAGCGCACCCTCAGTGAAAGGCAGCCTGGCGATTTACTTCCAGGATGGCTTGGGGAGCACGGTGGCTTAGTGGTTAGCACTTCTGCCTCACAGCACTGGGGTCATGAGTTCGATTCCCGACCATGGCTTTATCTGTGTGGAGTTTGTATGTTCTCCCCGTGTTTGCGTGGGTTTCCTCCCACAATCCAAAAACATACTAGTAGGGGTTAATTGGCTGCTATCAAAATTGACCCTAGTCTGTGTTTCTGTTTGTCTGTGTGTGTGTGTATGTTAGGGAATTTAGACTGTAAGCTCCAATAGGGCAGGGACTGATGTGAATGTGCTCTCTTTACAGCGCTGCAGAATGAGTGGCGCTATATACATAAATGATGATGATGATGATGATGATGCTTCATTGTTGGCCAACGGGGCGCCCCCTTTTTGTGAGATTTAAAAAAGAAATGAAAGAAAAAACGAATGAATGAAATGATCAAATAGCAGGCGGAAATTCCCAGTAAGGCCTGGGGCCAATCTGCCCCTGGTGGTAGTATAAGTTAAATTGATACCTTTTGTAAGTTGCCGTAAAAATCGAACAATTTAACAGTGTGTATTGACTGTACTTCGCTTATCTAAAACATTTAAAAGTTATCTAAAACATCTTTCCTATCCACACTTTTGTATACCTTGTGCTTTAGAGTCAGCCTAGAGATGGGTGGCTAACTACAGTACATATTGTAAAATTGTTGCTTCTTTCTTAATAAAACATATTGCAAACTAATTTATTAAAGATTTGTTCAGTTTATTTAGCAGGCAAAAGTATAAGCATAGACTAAAGTAAAAAATAAAACATTTTCGTACTGTATGCTAAAATGTATTTGCTGACCATTTCATATAAAAAATGTGGCCTATTTGCACGCAGTACTACATACAATCATGTCATATTTACTGTGCTGGAACTTTGAAAGGTAATTGTGGTGGTAGATTGAAGCTGTGTGATGAAGTGGTCATATCTGATTGGAAAATCAGGACAAATTAAGATACCATGCCACAAACCGCCCAATCCATTCCCATTTATTTGCGTCAATCTGATTTCATACAAGCTACGTGTGCAACATTTTCCATCTTTTAATAGGGGAGCTGGGCAAGGTTTGTACCTAACTTCATGCATCACTTGCAACTTGAATTATGCCCACATGCAAAAAACAAGATTTAAGTTTGCTTGAAGATATTATCACGACAGGGTGAATTTAGGCCTTCTCTAAAACAACAGTTACTGCCACAGTTATTGAGAGACTGCACAGCTGAGTGAGCTCTCCACTCCTTGGCTCTAGTATAAGTTCTTGAATCTCTGATTTTGACTTTAGTTAGCTTGTGTTAGGACTTACAGCAAGTGTCATAAACTTGTAGAACAGGTCACAGAGGTCTTCGCCTATAAGAGCCGCCTTTTCCGTAGAGCTGAACATGCACACAGGTACTCGGATGCCCCCAGGTCTTAAGCTCAAAGTAGTACAAGTTTATAACCCTACCACAGCGCAGGCGATGACCAGGTGGAAGAATAGCAAAGTCTAAATGGGCCGAGGTCAAGGGGTACAGCGGGCAGCGGTGGTGTAGTCCAGGCAAAAGGTCAGGACTGGCGGCAAACAACAAGTCCAGGTAACAGGCAGAGATCAAGGTCACAGGCAATAGAGCAGAGTCCAGTACACGGTTCAAGGTCATACACGGCAAGATCAATCCAAATGGCAGAGAATGGGAGCAGAGCAGGGGGCAGGTAAGTATGCACAGAGGAGGAACTATAACCGGCAGTGAGGCCCAGTCCTCACTGCCTTAAATACTATGATGGACAAATCAGAAAGGAGGAGGACAGGGCTGACAATCAGCCTCAGGAGGCTGCTAATTAATTACTAACTTAGAACTAGCATTGGTCATATCACAAACCAGGAACATGTGTAAATGACAAATAGAATTCTGCGAGAGCTCCCCCTGGAGTTGGAGGATGTCCCTACACCCTCCTAATTTATGTCACAAAGATAATAGTGCATTGTAACTAATGCACGTGCTCGGCTGCTACCTCATGCCAGGATGCGGCGTACTGCTGTGGCTCGTAACAGCTTGATTTGATCTGAATCTCTGGACTGGTTGTGTTAGTGCCAACTTCTAAATCTGCATCTCCCTAATCTCTATATTTCAAGTTGATGCTGTGTGTTCTTTCTGAAATCAGCTACAATTTTCATATGTTATCTGCATTTCAGTATGCTTTTCCACACTTCATGGTGGCAACATTGCTACAAGTTCTGCATGTGTTCCTGAAATAAGCTTCACCTGTGTGCCAACTACGCTGCAGTGTTCATTGTTCTTTTCCAAAACAACAGTAAACTACCGTATTTCTCTATTGCATGTGGAACTTTATCTGTCATTCTGGCAAGTGCTACATATATAGTACTGTCTGACCTTGCCTTCTCCTAACAACTCACTTAAATCTGATCAGTTTGAGGTGTACAACTCTACCCTGCTCAGCTTTTCTTTCATTGTTGCTCACAAAACCCCTGGTTGAATGAGCATGGGAGTTGTCTTGACATTATTATACCCTTGTTTGCCACCCTCATTGTGAAGGGTCTCTCCTGTATTTATTTCTATCCCTGATACTCATAACTGGAATCACTATTTAAATCAGAGCTAATACAGCACAACAAAGTACAGGTTGGTTTTCAATTTGGTCCATATTGCTTCTTTTGTAAGAGTCTACCCTCCCCAATGTTACACCTTTAACTAGTTGAAAAAAAAACAAAGAGCAGAACAATTAGCCTTCTGAATTGTAGCACAACTTTTGGAAGTTCTGAAGTCCAAAGTTACTTTAGGATTGCAGCCCCATGTATGAGCTTGTCCCAAGAAGTTGTTGGGGCAATCAAATGGCTGCACCTATGAATAATTCAACTAATATCTCTGCTTTTACTATTTTCCTTAAAAGTAGGGTATGCATTATTTTTCATTGTCATTTACAATCTGCAGGTTGAATTTTTTTTTTTTTGCAATTTGCGCTATTCTGTCCCTACTCTTACTTAAATCTTTTATTAATTATAATTGTTTTAAAAGTGTTGTTGTTTGTTAAAGAACAGAAGTGCCTTTTATATTTTCTGTATGTTTCTTCCTCAAGGTTTTTATGAGAGTCCATCAGTTGAGAGAATTAACCCTTCAATTCTGAAATTAATTAATAAATCAGTCCAGATTTGTCCATACATTGCTAAATAATTTATGTTCTGGAGAACAATGCCAATCACAGCACACTGAATTTAAAGACAATTAGCAAGGAACAACAAATGATACATGTTTAAACTCATGGCCAAAAGTTTTAAGAATGACAACTATTGGTTTTCACAAAGCTTGCTGCTTCAGTCTTTTTAGACCTTTGTCAGATGTTGCTATGGTATACTGAAGTAAAATTACAAGAATTTCATAAGTGTCAAAGGTTATTGACAATTACATTAAGTTTTTACAAAGTCACTATTTGCAGTGTTGACCCTTCTTTTTGAAGACCTCTTCAATTCGCACTGGCATGCTGTCCAACAACTGTTGGGCCACATACTGAATGATGGCCAGATATTCTTGCCTTATCAATGCTTGGAGTTTGTCAGAATTTGTGGGTTTCTGTTTGTCCACCCGCCTAGGATTGACCACAAGTTCTTAATGGGATTAAGGTCTGTGGAATTTCCTGGCCATGAACCCAAAATGTCGATGTTTTGATCCTTGAACCACTTAGTTATCACTTTTGCCTTATGGCAAGGTGTTCCGTCATGTTGGAAACGGCATTGTTTGTCACCAAACTGTTCTTGGATGGTTGGGAAAAGTTGCTTTTAGAGGATGTTTTGGTACTATTCTTTATTCATGGCTGTGTTCTGAGAAGCAACCTCACTCATGAATGGTCTCAGGATGCTTTACTGTTGGTATGACACAGGACTGATGGTAGCACTCACCTTTTTCTTCTCCAGACAAGCGTTTTTCCAAATGCTTTAAACAATCTGCAAGTTGATTCATCAGAGAAAATGACTTTACCCCTGTTTTCAGCAGTCCAATCCCTGTCCCTGATGTTTTTCCTGGAGAGAAGTGGCTTCTTTGCTTTAGGAGGTGGTCCTGGCAGTTGCTGGACGTTCTTGGGCGCCCTTAAGCCTTCTTCACAACTATTGAGCCTCTCTCCTTGAAGTTCTTGATGATCTGATAAATGAGTGATTTAGGTGTAATTTTACTAGCAGCAATATCCTTGCCTGTGAAGCCCTTTTTCTGCAAAGCAATGATGACTGCGCATGTTTCCTTGCAAATAATCATGGTTAGCAGAAAAAGGACAATAATTTAAAGCACCACCCTCCTTTTAAAGCTTAAAGTCTGTTATTGTAACTCAATCAGCATGACAGAGTGATTTCCAGCCTTGTCCTTGTCAACACTCTCACCTGTGTTAATGAGAGAATCACTGACCTGATGTCAGCAGGTCCTTTTGTGGCAGGGCTGAAATGCAGTGGAAATTTTTTTGGGATAAAGTTCATTTTCATGGCAAAGAGGGACTTTGAAATTGCAATTCATCTGATCACTCTTCATGACATTCTGGAGTATATGCAAATTGCCATCATAAAAACTGAGGCAGCGGACTTTGTGAAAAATATTCGTTGTGTCATTCTCAAAACTTTTGGCCATGACTGTATAGCCTTACAAAAGGTTATTCAGGCTACCTGTCACTTATTATTTGGGATTAATTTAGAGGAAAGCATCTTTGAATTCTTATATTTTGGATTGTGATTTGTGGTGTAAGCAGTGACTTATCAGTGCCCTCATCTTTGACTAGTTTCATCTTCACTTGTTCAGTACATTTAAATTCTATATAGTGAGCTCTATAATAAAGCTCAATCACAGTCCAGTAGATGTGTAGATTTTTTCCATTGTACACATTGCCATATCTTCACCCCCTTTTATTTTAATATAATTATAATGACCTTGGTGATGGTTTAGAGAGTAAAGTTTTTATTTTTGCAGATGACACTAAACTCTGTAAGGTAATAAAATCAGAGTAAGATGTAGCTTCTCTACAGAGGGACTTAAATAAACTGGAGGATTGGGTGGCCAAATGGAATATGAGGTTTAACATAGATAAATGTAAGGTTATGCATTTAGGGATCAAAAACAAGTACGCAATATATAAATTAAATGGAATTATTTAGGAGAATCTATAATGGAAAAGGATTTGGGAGTGCTCGTACACAGTAGACTTAGCAATAGTGCTCAATGTCAAGCAGCAGCTGCAAGGGCAAACAAAGTATTGGCATGCATAAAAAGGGGCATAGATGCAAGGGAAGACAGTGTAATTTTGCCACTGTATAAATCGTTGGTAAGACCTCATCTTGAATATGCAGTACAGTTCTGGGCACCACTATATAAAAAAGATAATTTGGAACTAGAAAGGGTTCAGAGGTACAAAATTGATAAAGGGTATGGAGTCATTAAGTTATGAGTAAAGGTTAGCCAGTTTAGGCATGTTTACTTTAGAAAAGAGGCGTCTAAGGGGAGATAAGATTACTATGTACAAATACATTAGGGGTCAATACAGAGAACTTTCATGGGAACTTTTTACTCCAAGGACTATACACAGGACACGTGGTCACCCCTAAGGTTAGAGGATAGGAAATTTCATAACCAGCAAAGGAAGGGGTTCTTTACAGTAAGGGCAGTCAAGATATGGAATTCATTGCCAGGGAAGGCTGTGATGGCAGATTCAATAGATATGTTTAAGAAAGGGTTAGTCAAATTTTTAGCGGAAAGGTGTATCCAGGGATTCGACCGTTAATTAAAATGAAGGATAGTAGTGGATATAGGGTAAAAATAGGACTGTGATATTGAGTCTGGGGGGATTTTCACAATTGAAACAGATTGGCGGTTGCTTACTCTGGATCAATTTCAAATATAAGTGCAGGATCGCAGGAGATCCAAAATAGGTTGAACTTGATGGACTGGTGTCTTTTTTCAACCTCATCAACTATGTACTATTTTAATTTATGAAATCCAAAACCCATTGTTCATATTTTTAATCTTACTAACATTGGTGGCAAGAATGCCCAGCCAATACATTAGTTTCTTTGCAAACGTGTATATTTTACAATGCACTGACTGGTGCAAAATGCACCATTAGTGCCAGTGACTAGTGTACAAATATCCAGGCTATACACTGTTGTGCCAACTGGTGTACCTTTTTACATGTGTATTTTTTATTTTACAATGCACCCAATTTTCTTTCTGCACATGTCACATCACTATTTAATCTAATTGTAGTCTTAATGTATTGAGGAGCGACAATATCAAGTTAATTGTATTGACTGTTTATTTTAAAGAGAATGATGACTTGCTTGAACAAAAAAATGTACCCCCCCCTTTAAAAAAAAAAATGTGACAAGCTTTGTTTAAGCTAAAGTAGCGACTGATGTTGCAACCGACTGGAAGCAATTGCGATGAATGAAGAAGCCGCCACGACTTGACGTCACATCCGCGACGCTGTTAACGCTGCTGTTAAGGGGGTAATGTAAGTATGCGGCCATGTACAATGTACTTTGCAAAGTGTTGTACTTTGTACATGGGCGCACACTTACATTACAGCATTAACAGTTTCGTTGATGTGTCGTCATCAAGTTGTGGCGGCTTCTTCATTCATCGCGATTGCTTCCAGTCGGTTGCCTTATCAGTTATGGAGCCTCGTTGGGAAGAAGCTCTTCGGTGTGAAGATGTGAGGGTAAGTGTTGTTAGGGTAGTCATCATCGATATACTGACTACCACCTAAATTGAGACATTGATATTGGGCAATTTATTAAGCTGCATAAAACAAAGCTTTTCGCAAGTAAGTAATGCAATCTCAGGATTACTTAGCGTTACTTGACTTTTACAAGGGGATCCAGCTGAGGCTTCGCTAGATTTTGTGGATTCCTCACAGGTCAAAGTGCTACGTGCAATTGCCAACGTTAGCATGCACATACCACTTTCTCCATTCTCTGACAGCATAAGGCTGCTGGTAAAAAGGAAAAAGTCTTTGTGGAAGAGAGGCTTTCCGAGTTTTTCAGAGCAGCCCAGTATGATAAATAGCATCAGTACCTAATTATGTATCTACCCCCCAATCATACATAGATTCCTCACTCTTGTTCGGTGCTCAAAAATAACAGATGAGGGTGAAAATTTACCAAAAAATAAGCCCAAAATATATATTTAACTTGGCCTCCAAAACCAAATGACCCTATTTCCAGAAAATGCTTGTGAAGCTGAATTTATGATTATGAAGAGTTAACAGTCCCAACTAGATGCAACTACCTTCCCGCAGACACATGAAGTGCACAAAAAATGTCTTCTCAACAAATCACATCTGAGAAGCACAACTCGCCCATTTCGCCACCCTCCAAAAAATTGTACTGTGAAGGAAGCTGTAATTTATAATAAACTATGCAAAACTGATAACACAATATCAGACAGTGCCATAGCTGTGAATTCTCCATCAACTACTACTTTACAAACAGATGCGAAGAAAGTTTAAAATTTAAGAAAACCATATATTATGCGACATGGACAACATAGTAATGGTTAAGTTCATAGAAGAGTCAGTCAAGGTCGCCTGGGAACAAAGCTTGGAATATCAGCCCTATTCCGACATATGAGAGAAACATTATTTCCTTTGGGAGAAACATACAAGACTTGACAAACCAGATGGTAGTTACAAAAATAAAAAAAAACATGCTAATTGTTCAATTTTGTTTTAGTACTTGCCTTTGCTGATAGTGACTAATGCTGCACCTGATGACAATTGCAAAGTGCCAACTGTAATTTTTCAGTCATATCAATGTTTGTAACAATTCCATGTTAAAATTTCAAACCAACCACGGTTATCACAGCCAACCATCACTGCTGGAATTAGAGAGAACAAGTACTGCAGGACACTCCTAAAGCAGTTTAAGAAAAGGTATAGCTTTAGTATGCCTTTAAAGTTGGCTGCATCTGCATCATTTTGGGACCTGATGGCTTGTGCAGAACTGCAACTTGCAAACAGAAAAAAAAATGCTGCGTTTTCATACAAACCTATTAACCACTAAAAATGGCATTTCATGGGATAATTACTAATTATTGTTCTTGTGAATCGTGCCTGTGGTGGGGATTTAGAGTTTATCTGTTGTCGATGTATGTCCACATTTTTAGGAGAAATTCCACATTTTTAGCACCTGTGGCGCTGTTGTAAAATGCCCCATTTACAGTCTAAAATCCCTAACATACAGAGACCCACAAACAGAGAGACTAAGGTCAATTTAATAGCAGCCCATTAGGCTACTAGTATGTTTTTGGGTAGTGGGAGAAAACCAGAGCACCCGGCGGAAACCCACACAGGCACAGGGAGAACATACAAACAAGATAAGGCCATGGTGGGGATTTGAGCTCATGACCCCAGTTCAGTGAGGCAGAAGTGCTAACTACTAAACCACTGTGCTGCCCAATGTCACCTGGGATCTTGGACATTAGCTGGGGCATTAAGAAAACGTTACAGGAACTCTTTAATTCAGTTTCTAGCAGCATAAAAGCTGGGTGCTACTTCCTTGTCTGGAAATGGAATGTGTGATATCACTCTACAGTGACATCACAAGGCTCCTGTGTTTGTTTTCTCTCCATGCCACCATTACCTCCATATAAACATAAACATAATTAAAACAGCTCTATTAGATTCAGTTTACAGTGAAAAAGCTAGTTAATTACAGGCTTAGGTAAATGGATGGGCTTGCTAACTGTAAAAGTTACAAATGTGCAGAATCTTGAAAACTGTAGTTTTTATAATTTTGCATTTATTTCCAATGTATAATGGGCTACAAAATTTAATTCATTTCGATATGTTATCAAAACCCCTATCTATCTCAAGGAAACAATCTAAAATGAATTCTGGTAAAGAAAAAAGTTTTGATAAAAAAATATTAAGGGGTTAAGTACAAAAGTCAAGTCCTCTTCTGTAATTGTATGAATTATTTTCCCTTTCTGTATACAGTATTTCTCTAAGGCAAATGGATATGTTTGTGAATTGCTTTGGATACAATTCAACCCAAGATATATCTAAGATTATGTTTGTTAAAACTTACAATAGTCCAGAGTTGACAGCAAAAACTACAACCTTGGGTTGCATAAATATAAAAAAAAAAAATTAAGGTACATTCTGAATGTATGAAAAATAAAAAAATATAAAATATATATTTACAGTAAGGCACAGGGACCAGGATTCAATTTGAGATCATGCTAAACATAATCAAAAGGATAAAAAATGTATACAATTACAATGGGGCATGGGAGTGAAAATTGCTTCATATTAAAAATATCACTTTCTACTTGGTTCTTATCTGAATTTGTTAAAAAATTGTTTGACTGCATAAAGGTGGTGGAATAACTTGAAACTGGAAGCCATATGACTGTAGCCTTAGGAGCTGATCCATATTGGGAAGTAGAAATATCAAAGGTTTATAATGGGTACAAAATTTTATCAAATTGCATTAGTCTAATGGTCCACAGCATAAGTATTAGAGCTGTGTGTTAAAAAAATTTGCAGTTCACATTTGCTTGTCATATTAAAATTAATGTTTTAAAACATTTATATTTTGTAATCACTATTTAAATACTATTTTAAATCAAAAAAATATATTCAACATATTCTGACCTGTTTAAATTTCTAATTTTAACTTACTTAATGTTTTGAAAATTCGAGAATTTCTGGAGAAGTTTCTAATTGTTAGATCCAATTCCTCGAACTGATTCAAGAATCGATACATAGGCTTTTTAAGCATCTATTAGAAAGCTTTATCTTATGCAGTGAATGGTCAAAGCAGTTAGGCTAGGTACACACTGCCCCGATGATTGCACGAAAAACCTCCAATCAGTCGACATCCAACCGGTTGGTCATATATTGTGTGAGTGTGTATAGTGACACGATGATCTAAAGACATCCCAAAGTGCAGATGATCGTTTCATTTGGTTGGTCGTATTGTTTTAATATTTTCCGACCAATCATGGACTGGTCATGTAGAGTGTAAGCACTCATGCTCACGATCTCCATAGAGTTGTGTTCTTTTCAGCTGATGTTAGCGATTAATGTCCCGGTGAAAAAATGTAGAGAGCGCTATAGAAGGTATAAAATTTATTTGTTCGTTCTGAGACAGATGTTTTGTTTCAGAGTAACAGAAGCTAATGAAATTCGTTAGGACATATGTATAGCTATAACAAGGCAGTTTTAATCAGTGTGACAATGTGAGAAGAATGAATGAATGAATATTGTGCTGTCATTCTCTGAAGACTACAGGACCAGATGAAGAACACAGATCTGAAGGTAAATCATGTCCCAATTGTAAAGCGCTACGGAATTTGCTGGCGCTATATAAATAAATGATGATGATGATGTCAGTGTGTATGCATGAATCGACAGACTGATCGGGCCTTCAGTTGTAGGTACAATCGTTTGAGATAACATGTCGGTTGGAAAATTCTTCAGTGTGTACCTAGTCTTACAGGTACTATATTTAGGTGAGGGATTTCTATTATGTTTGTAATTCTCCCATTGTTCAAATTTTAGGTAAGTTATATTAGGGTGTCAGTACCAAATGTATTTTTCTTTTCAGAAATGTTCACATATTCCCCACTTTTTCCTGCATTGAGTAGATCTTGTTATTGATATTCTAATTGGAGCTCTTCTTAAGGGATAATTTAATCTGAAACATAAAATGTTTTTTGAGATGAAATTATACCAACTAGATAAAACAATAAAATATCTCTTACCTGCACCAACAGAATGTTCGCTCTTTAGCTTGGTGAGGCTAGATGGTTGTTGAAGCCTCTCCTTGTGAGCCTCTCATCACAATAGGTGTAAAACTTTAAAGGATTTGAAGAACATGCTGGTAATCAGGGATGTTTAAAGACATTAGTCAGGTAAAAGTAATAGGCCTTATTTGAAAATGTTGCCTAGTTTCAAAACATTATGAATGACTTACAGCTGCATAGCAAAAGCAGAGTAGATCAACATTTTCTGCAACCACTGCCAGTGAAATATATATGTAAATTCAAACATACTGAATTCCGAAAATGGAGATTGCTGAAAAATAAAAATAAATGATTAGTAAATCAATTGACATAACATAAGAGGTTTACAATAACCAGAATATATTGATGTACCTTAAATGATTGATGCATACCATGTTTTGGGCACCTGCAGAGATTCGGTTTTCCTAGGTTAAGCGCTTATAATCTAGATTGTTGCAGGACTTGAGAACTCTAAGTATAGTGTGGGATATTTATTCCGTAAACCCATTAGCTAGAGAGTTGTGAAAACAGAAAGAAGCTGAAAAGGGGCAAATCAATTTCCAGATACTTTCAATTCACAATTCATTCCCGATTCACCACAAATTCGCAGAATAAATAGCACCCAATAAGAATCAGGCCAATCACAGAGAATGGGACGTAAAGACAAACAGAAAGCATTACCAAATGTCACAGTTCATACCTCCCAACAGTTTCAATATAGGCTGGACAGTCTTGATTTGAAGGCTGTTCCGGCATCCTGATCGAGACAACTTTGTCCTGATCTGTGGGAATAGTCTTGGCAGAGGAGCGATGAATGGGTGCGGCCAGGGTCGGACTGGCCAGCCGAGGCACCGAGCTATCCACCGGTAGGCCCCGACCCAGAATCGCTCCCCTCTTTGTTGGTGGGAGGAGCGTGAAAGTTTAATATAAAAAAACAAAACAAAAAAAACTCACGTGATCACAGCGCCGCCTCCGTTCAGAACAGAGAAGGGGGAGCATGGAACAGAGAAGGGGGAGCATGGAACAGAGAAGGGGGAGCATGGAACAGAGAAGGGGGAGCATGGAACAGAGAAGGGGGAGCATGGAACAGAAGTAGGAGCATGGAACAGAGAAGGGGAAGCATGGCACAGAAGGGGGAGTATGGCAGAGAAGGGGGGAGCATGGAACAGACGGGGCAGCATGGCAGAGAAGGGGGAGCATGGAACAGAAGTATGAGCATGGAACAGAGAAGGGGGAGCATGGAACAGAGAAGGGGGAGCATGGAACAGAGAAGGGGGAGCATGGAACAGAAGGGGGGGCATGGAACAGAGAAGGGGGAGCATGGAACAGAGAAGTGGGAGCATGGCAGAGAGAAGGGGGAGCATGGCAGAGAGAAGGGGAAGCATGGCAGAGAGAAGGGGGAGCATGGCAGAGAAAAGGGGGAGCATGGCAGAGTGAAGGGGGAGCACAGACAGCATGGCAGTGTGTAAAGGGGAGCCAGGAGAAGGGGGGAGCAAAAGAAGCAAGGCACAGGGTGATGAAGAGGGGCCAGGAGAAGGGGGGAGCAAAAGCAGCATGGTACAGGGTGATGAAGGGGGGAGCAAAAGCAGCATGAAATGCGCAGTGTGATCATAAGGAGGCATAGCATGGTGATGAAGGGGCGCAGTAATGTGTGTGTGATGGCACAACGGGCTTGTGGCAATGTAATGTGTGTGTGGTAGGTGGTGGCTAAATAATGGGTGCTATTTTCTTTGTAGGGTGAAGATGGGGCAATTTAATTTTATAGTGGGGACTGTTAATTTAAGATGGGGTGGTTTGGGCGCTATTAATTGAATGTGGGGCTGAGTTTGAGGAGCATGAGGTATATTTATTAAATGTGAATATGAATTATTTAATGGCAGTGACGGTTGCAGGAAATAGATATATTTATTATACGTAAATGTGATTAATTTATTGCAGGGGCTGTCTGTTAGGAGGGAAATAGGTTTATTAAATGGGAATACTATTACTTTTATGTTGGGGCTGGAGGAAGTCCTAAGTATTAAATGTGGGTCCTATTGATTTAACGCTGGGGCTGGTTGGAATTTTCTAAATGTACCCATTATTTTTTCCAAATAGGGCCCCTCAACATTCCAGGTTCCAGACAAGCCGCAGCTAAAGAAACCAGCCCCCACAGGTGGTAAAAGTGACAACAACAGATAGGACAGTCTGTGAAATGTTCTGAGTCTAGTGCAGGCTTGGCTAACCTGTGGCACTCCAACACCTGGAGTGCCACAGGTTAGCCAAGCTTGGTCTAGTGGGATAATCCCGATTTTTGGTGACTGTTCTGCCCAATCTAAGGTGCAGGTCAAGACTGTGTACTCTTTATACATACACTGCAGTCTTTATATACTACACTATGGTGCTAGCTGTCCTTTGTGGGCTGACCACTACCCCTCTAGTGTCTGGTCTCGCCTCTTTGATGGTTGGCCACACCCCCTCTGGTGGGCCCCTAGCGTTGCAGTCCCCTGGTGGGACCTTCATGCCCCAGTCCGACACTGGGTATGGCAATTAAGGGATTTGGAGGGGAGGAGAGAACGGGCATCCTAGCACTTCAAAAGTGCTAGACACACCACTGGGTATGTGGCCACACCCTACTGTGATATGGACACGCCCTCATTGATGTGGCCAAGCCCCCTATCCGAATGCCACTTGCCCAAATCTTGGGAGGTATGCATATTTTCATTTTATAAAAAGATTACTGCCTCTCGGACGCTCATTCTTTCTGGAGCGTTCTCTTACCTCTCTGTCTGTATGTATTACCTAGTATTGTCTTATCAATGTTTGTTCCCAATTGTAAAGCGCTACGGAATTTGCTGGCGCTATATGAATAAATGATGATAATGATGATGATTGTACTAGGAGAAAACATCTTTCGATACTCTAACTGGCTATTAGTAGAACAGGCTACTGTACACTGTACACCCTTTATTTACTACATAGCTGTGTTAACAGTATTGCAGCATTGATTTAATTTGTCCCTTTTTAAGTTACATATATTACAGCCACAATAAACACTGACAGTTGCACAACAATTATTTTCAGAACTTGTCATTAACACTATTAGTAATATTACACTAATATATAGATGTAAAAATACACAAGCTCTTCAGTCATTCAGAGAGTAAAGAAAGCATGGCAGAGATAAAAATGTCTTTGTATTCACATCAACCTCATGCCAGTGCTAAGGAACGTAATAATGAAATTCAGCAAATGGACACCAAAACTCCCTTCCAGGGAAAGAAAAAAATCTATAGTATTAAGAATCCCAAAAACTACTTCAGTGGGAATTATGCAGACTTTTTTTTTCTTTAAAGGGCCACCCAGAGATGGTAGGAAGCATACATGAATTACACTATAGTACTTCCATGTGATTGTGGTCCTCTGGAATATTGACACTAAAAGCCTGCCCATGTAATATCTGAACATGCATTCAGTGCTGCTGGTAGAAGTGTAACTGACAGCCAATTATCTCATAAAAATGTGGACATAATTCAAACAATAAACCCTAAGGGCTAGATTTACTAAGCTGCGGGTTTGAAAAAGTGGGGATGTTGCCTATAGCAACCAATCAGATTCTAGCTGTCATTTTGTAGAAGGTAATAAATAAGTGCAAGCTAGAATCTGATTGGTTGCTATAGGCAATATCCCCACTTTTTCAAACCCGCAGCTTAGTAAATCTAGCCCTAAATCCCCCCACAAGCAAGATTCACAAGAACAATAAAAGCACCATATAAAAAATGTACTTTACTATAATATATGTAACATTGTAGTGATTTGAAGAAAATATTCTGCAACAAGTAGAAATTCGATTCTGAAAAATCTCACCACAAATACAATTATTTTATTACTATTGCAGGACCCCCCTGAAATACATTGCCTTAAAACCATAGTAACAAAGTTCTTCACAATTCAGGAATTGGTGTCAAATTCAATGGAAATAGAATTTCTGTGGTTTCATTACTAAAAAGAAAAATTAATGCTGCTATTCAGTGATAATGTGATACACACCGACATGATAACCATGTGTCTCCTCCTACACTCACTGTGAGAACACTGGTGAAAAATTTCATAAGGAGGACAATGCCAGGGGCTAAATTTTCTACTTATGACATTGATTTTTGTTATAATATAAAAATATAAGCCAGAGTAAAGAAAAATCCAAGTACCAAGCTGCCCAGAATAAAGATCCAACATGATTATTTTGGCAAAGCCTTTTACATTTCTTACTTTGGGACCAAATGACAAACTATGCCACTTACAAAATGAAGGAGTATAACCACTACTTTGACCAATTTTGGCTGGGAATTGTATAAAAAGATGAGTAAAATTTGACTATATTATTGTGTGTATTGTCTTAAATATGTTGAAGGTGTTTTCCAAATGTAGTTTTCAATGTACCTCTAGTATGGCTCTTGTTGAGCAGACACAAACTAGTTAATGGTAACACAGCTAGAACACTTTTGCTATGATGTCAGGCCAGTGACACTCGCAGCCTGGGATACAAGAGATGCCGCCCCCTAACTCCACCAGGGAGACCTATAGTCTCAAGGGTTGGTAGCTTAACTGAAAAATCCAGTCAATTTGTAGACCAACATTTACGAGAATTCGTAACAAGTTTACCCTCGTATACAAGAGATACTTTGGATGTACTATCTAAGATCAATGATTTATCAGTAAATAGTGAAACCATGCTGGCATCCCTCGATGTAGAATCCCTGTATACTAATATATTACATCAATTTGGTATCATGGCAGTTCAATATTTTCTGGACATGAAGACCCAGAGTGACTTCAATACATTCCTAATTGAACTTCTTGATTTTGTTTTGACAAAGAACTATTTTCTATTTGATGACAAATTTTATTTGCAGACCAGAGGAACCGCTATGGGCACATCTTGTGCACCGACGTATGCTAATATCTTTCTTGGCTGGTGGGAGCAACAACATGTATTTAATGATGTCAATGAGAAGTACACTAGCCATATATTATTATGGCTTCGTTATATAGACGACATTTTAATATTATGGGATGGTCAGGAGAATCTATTTCATGAATTCACGGGAATTCTGAACAATAACAACCTCAATTTAAAATTGACTTCAGATATACACCAAAATACCATCAATTTTCTTGACCTAAAAATACAAATTAATAGCGATGGTAGATTATGTACTGATATCTATAGAAAATCTACAGCTACCAATAGCCTATTACATTACACCAGCTCACACTTTCCCCCTGTCCTTAGAGGTCTCCCTAAGGGTGAACTTCTTAGGACCAAACGTAACTTCAGATGAGAATATTTTTCAGATCAGGTCTCAGGAATTACAGATGAGACTAAAATGGCGGGGGTATAGCAACAAAATCATACGGAAAGCAGTACACTCGGTCCAAGAAACAAATAGAGAATCATTAATTTATCCATCTACAAAAAAGAGAGCTCAGAACTCTGGAGTCAGAATGATTGGGTCATTTTGTAATGAATGGAAGGAAATTTCAGAGATTTTCCAGAAACATTGGAATGTATTGCTATTAAATGAAGATCTTAAGCAGTTTCTGGATAACAAAGTCACTATGACCTGGAGAAGATCCAAGAATCTTAAAGATCAATTAGTGCACAGTCACTTTAGTTCCAACAGAAAGACTCCAAAGACACCTACAGGATTTTTCAAATGTGGCACATTTAAAGCATGTGAATACTGCATTTAAACCAAAGAATACACTGACCGGTATTCTAAAATCTGGCGAATAACAGAATTTCTGAATTGCAACTCCATAGGCGTAATATACTGCCTAACGTGCCCGTGTAAGTTACAATATATAGGCATGACAAGTAGGCCATTTTAGAAACGCCTCTTAGAACATGTAAATAATATTAAAAATGCTTCTCGGGATAGAGACAAATTCAAACCTTTGACAACTGTGGCAAAACATTTTTTATTATATCATGAAGGCAATCCTAAACAATTATTAGCCTTCGCTATGGAAAAGCTCTCATTGGGGATTTGTGGGGGAAATTTCCAACAAGAACTCCTCAAACGAGAAGCAAGACAAATTTTCATGATGAATAGTCTGATTCCAAATGGTCTTAATGATACCAATAATCTTATGGTTTATTTATGAACCAAAAATGTTTGATTTTTATATCCATAATCTTTCTATTAAGATTCATCATCATTAGTCACACCTTTTAATGTTAATTATTATCACCACACCATAATTTACAGTGCATATTGTTCACTGAATAAGGCATGAATATTTCATATTACATGCAGTCATAATGTTACACCATAATGCCCTCTTATCTTTATTTTTGATATATGGGCATCATAGAATATCAGTTTGATTATGTTCTCACGTTTTATTTTTTAGCCCTTACTGGGTTTTATGTTTTATTCACTATATTATTGTATATTACAATATATTCACCTCACTACATGGGGAATGAATCCAGATGTTGATTTAGGTAAGATCTAAGAGGATCTAATACAGTTAAGATGAATAAAATTTTAGAGGAGATTTAATTAATATAAGAGGAACCTTAATTTATAATAGAATAATTGAGTAACTAAATCTGTAACTTGTATCATTGGTACAATGTATTAGATTACCAACGAAGGACTCTATTTAACCCATGTTATTTAATCACAAATTTAGACACATGGTTAAATTTTACTGGATTTTTATGTTTTAATCATTACATGAAATGATTGTCACTACATACTTACTGTATTATACGGGGAATGAATCTTTGTTTAGATTGAGGTAGAATTTCAGAGGAAACAGACATAGGAAGTTATAACTCAGTATCTATATACTGTTTGTTTACATGCTGACAGCCTGATACACGGATTTACCAATCACCAACTATTGGGGGCGGGCTAATACCAACTCTAACAAGGGATATGTTAACCTAACCATCAATCATGGAAATCATGTGACACGGAGTTGCTGCCTATCAGACCATGACACGTTATACAAGTGGGCGTGGTGAACTGCATAAATATTTTCATTCCTCTTCATTTCGGATTGACTTGAAAAAGCATGTAGCGAAACGCGCGTTGGCGTTTAGCCTGCTACTGTGTTTAATCACTCCTTGCTATTTTGCCTACATTTAGTAATCTTTGATACCAACCATACCCTGTATGGGTTAGATAAGAGCATGAATGTGTGTGTGTGTGTGTGTAGGACTGTAAAAACGGCAGGCTTCCAACTTAGAAGGAGCTGCAACAGACACATCGGATGCCTGTCTAATAACAGAGTAATTGAATAATTAAATATACGAGTGGAACTACTGGGGCAGTAAGGTGTCGGATTATAAAACTAAGCCAAATAATTGCTAGGCAGAGACCCTATTCAAATCCTAGTAATCCTATTATAAATATCCTGTTTGATAACAGAGTAATTGAACAATCAAATACACGAGTGGAACTACTGGGGCAGTAGGGTGTCGGATTATAAAACTAAGCCAAACAATTGCTAGGCGGAGACCTTATTCAAATCCTAGTAATCCTATTATAAATATATACACAAGCTCAAGTTCTTACTGAGCTTTATACAATAGTGTGTACGTGGATTAGTGAAATTGCATTGAGAGTGTGTCTCAGATTTATATGGAGCTCTCATTATCTTAAGATATCCTTTTATTGACATATAAAGTTATTTCAAAGGATTATTGGGACATCAGATCGATCAAATAACTGCCAGAGAGTCCAAATAACTTCATCCACATACTGTTGCTAACAAGATTACATGACATTCAGTCCAGTTTACACTATATATACTTAAACCAATCCTTGATTTGGAGTGATATTCAACTGTTAGACTGGTCTAATATAGGAGTGATTACTATACTATATATTGAACAGCTATACATACTTATATCAAGTAGCGGGGTATAGCAATTTATTTTGCTATTTTAATTCACTTTAATCACTTTGGTTTTAATATTTCGCTATTCAATTAGGAGGGATTCTTTTTAAAGCATACCAAATAAAATACAGATATTTTAATATATTATTGATATCGCGGAGTGCCTTCCAATACACATTTTCTCTCTATCCTCTCTTCCTCTACCTGCCCCCTAACTCCTGCCTGCAAAGGTAAGAAGCAGTGCTGGGGAAGGGGGGTGTCGTACACACCATACACAACACACAAAACAAAACTCTTTCCCACAGTCGCCGACATGAGCCTGGTACTGCAGCATTCTTTACAGCCTCATATCACCAGATTCACAATAGCGTGTGACTCATTTTCAACCTTACTATGTATGCTGTCTTTGATATGTCTATTCTTTGTGAACATGTAAATTTGAGTATACATGTTATGTACTTTCAGTTTAGAGCAGCATGCATCCAATAGAGTTGCAATGACTCCAATATATAGATCAAAGGTCCACAACCATAGAAATATAAACCCTACACATTTCATCTATGAAGTAAAACTTCCTCAGGGTTTAAATTTTGTTACTTTTTCTGGTTGAAGTTTTCAGTTATTCCATTAGTTTGGTTACAACATGCAGAGGTTAAAAAAAACCCTTCATGTCTCATTGCGTGCACATTCATGTCATAATTTGATTGAAACTGGGCCAACAAAAATACTTCCAGATCAGTTTTTGTGTATATTCAATACCAGGATACATGGAAAATGTATAACAAATAAGCCACAATAAAATATTTAAATGTTCAATAGATGGAAGAAATCATTCTACCTGAGAAGTATTCTTAGTGTCACAAACCTGAGACAGAGGCACTGGTACTATGTAAAGTACAGTGTAGGATCCCAATTGCTTGTAGTTAGAAGAGTGATCCAGGCTGAGGTGGAACTAGCAAGCTGTGGGCCCCAGTGCAGGGAAGCGGGGAGGATGGAAGCGGGGTCCACAGCTCACTAGTTCTCTGTGCAGTGGGCCCCATTAACTTCAGGGGCCCAGCGCAGCACCCCTGCTGCACCAATGGTACTTCCATCACTGGATCCAGGATGAAGTTAAGAACAAGCCAGGGATATCAAAGCTGTAGTGGTTGTCGGGAAACGCCAGAGGTTAGAATCCAGGTAATAAGACAGCAAACAAGCAATAAGGAAGAGCCAGGCAGAATAAACAGGCAGTAGGTGCAGCTGGCTTCCAGCCTTATATCCCCCAGAGTGCAAGGAAGTGTTTGCAGGCAGGAAGCAGTTGGAGATCATGTTCCTATGCACACTTATAAGCTATAAGTTCTCCTGGACAGGAGCTCTGAAAAGCAACTCCCACTGTGGTTCACCTGGTTGAACCACAGCGGTCCGGAGATCAAGTCCTGTGGAGAACAATTGTTTTTTTGCGGTAGCATGACGCTTAAGTATCCTGACTTACATAGTTACTTTATTAATAATATTGACAAAGAACAAAGTTGAACTCTAAGTAGTGATACTTATCTTTTACTTACTTTACCGCAGTTGAGGACCAACGATTCTGACAATCAGACAGCAGCATTCTGATTGGAAGTAACAGAGACAATGAGAGGAGATGTGTTAAGGTGACAGTTATAACAGGTAAGGAGAGGCAATAAGCCACAGCTGGTCAAAGAGAATGCATAGGCAGGAAGAATACTAGTACCTGACAACCAGGACCGGTGCTAGCATGTCGGGGGTTCCCCTGCATACAATCCTTTTGCGCCCTCCTCTTTTATAAATTTGTTCATTCAATAATGCTTTGTATCTTTTAATACAAATCATATAATACATTAAGAGAGTAATACAAATAAATACATTAAACAGCAAACATGAATTGCTATATGAATATAAATGAAGAATCTGTATTCTTGGTGAAAAGATTAAAATTTTTGGGCAAATTATTTTGGTTGTGCCACCTCCATCACACGCTGATCCCCTCTCCATCATACGCTGCCCCCTCTCCTTTTTCAACATTGCTGTCCCCTCCATTATTTACTAAGCTTTCTATGACCTTCTTTCTTCTTTTCTATCTTCTTCTCTGCTTGCTGTCTGGGTGTGTGGCTCCTCTCTTCGCCGCTCCTCACTGAGTGTCGGGCAAAGATGACGTCATGCCTGACACTGTCAGTGAGAAAGGAGCAGAGAGGAGGAGAGAAGGGTGTGCCGGCAGACAAGCGGGATGGCAGGCGGTGGGGAGCACCGGTCAGTCTTGGCGCCTTCTGGCTTGCTTACCCTGCTTACTGTGTTCTGCCTGCCCTGCTGACAACAGATAATAGAGGGGATTAGAGGACAGGAGAAAGAAAAGGAAGGAAAATTTGTTGATTTGAGACGCAGGACATAGAGAAAAAAAACAGTCAGACAAAAGAAGATAGCAAAGTCAATAAATAGAAAAAGTGAATTAAAATGATAAGTAGAAAGGTTTAGAAAAATTGAAAAAGACTAAAACAGGAAAGTTGAAGCACAGCACTGAAAGAGGGAAGAAAGCAATAAGATAGTGAGTAAAAGGAAAGAAAATTAAAGCAGTGTGCAGTTTTAATTTTATTTGTGTATTAAAAGAGTACAAATAGTCTATATCTATATCTATATATAAATAAAAGTTACCAAATTTTATATAGTTTAGTATCGAAAAAGTAAGCTGTAAAAGCAATGCCACAAATATTGAAACTTTTATTTTTTGGGCAGAACTTTGACCCTGGAGCCTATTCTGAGCCTTCCACTGAATGGATTTGGGCGAAAATTTCCCAGAGTTGTAAAATTGGATCCTGGAAGACATACTAGGGTGTTGAGGTTCCGGTGGGACCTCCTGATGGTGTACGCTTGACAGACCTTTGACACAGAGACCCTGTTCTGGACCTCCACTGGATGGATTTAGATAACATCTTAGCTGCTAATTTGTTTTTAAATGTTGACAGTTACATCCAACTCATTGATAACTTAATAGCTTGATGAATTAAATCCGGGAAGCGCTGGGTACTTCAGCCTCCCTCAAAACATAACCTAGTAGTTCTTAAGGACAGGAGTTAGGAAACACTGTTCTAAGGGACAAAGAAGCAAACATATAACCATAAGTAATACTAGGGCAATGGCTTTTAAATACTTTTGTGCCAGCCTCTTATGACATTACCCATTTCATTTTCTGGCTGTGTTATAACCCAGAAGAATGTTAAATACTATTGAGATATATAGATAGATATCTTGACATCTATCTATCTCGACATCTATCTTGACATATATGTATATGTAAATATATTATATACAGTGGATGAAATAAGTATTGAACCCATCAACATTTTTCTCAGAGAATATATATTTAATGTGGCTATTGTAATCCACACATGCAAAGAAACCAAACCATAGATGTCCTTAATTTAAGTTTTGTGTAATGTGAAATGACACAGGGAATAAGTATTGAACACGCTTCCTGAAATTTAATACTTTGTACAAATGCCTTTGCTTGTATTGATGGCTTTAAGACACCTCCTGTATGAAGAAACTAGTCGCATGCATTGCTCAGGTGTGATTTTGCCCCATTCTTGAACGCAAATAGTCTTAAAATCTTGAATGTTCAATGGGCTTCTATGAAGTCTGATCTTTAGTTCTTTGTAGGGATGTGGACCGGCCACTTTTCGCGTTTTGGGTTTTGGGTTCTGGGTTCTGATTACCTTCAGCTTTTGGGTTCTAATGGGTTTTTCCAAAACACCCCCCTCAAGGTTTTGGGTTTTGGGTTCTGATTTTTTTTTTTAAAAAGCATAAAAACTGCTAAAATCCAGATATTTTTTTTTTTTTCACTCCTACGCTATTATTAACCTCAATAACATTAATTTCCACTCATTTCCAGTCTATTCTGAACACCTCACACCTCACAATATTGTTTTTAGGCCAAAAGGTTGCACCGAGGTAGCTGGATGACTAAGCTAAGCGACACAAGTGGGCGGCACAAACACGTGGCCCATCTAGGAGTGGCACTGCAGGGACAGACAGGATGGCAGTTTGAAAAACTAGGCCCCAAAGAGCACATAATGCCAAAAAAAGAGGTGCAAGATGGAATTGTCCTTGGGCCCTCCCACCCACCCTTATGTTGGGGAAATAGGACATGCACACTTTAACAAACCAATCATTTCAGCGACAGGGCCTACAAAACTGTGGCTGAAATGATTGGTTCGTTTGGACCCCCACAAAATGCGCAGGCAAAGAAAAAAAAGAGGTGCAAGATGGATTGTGCTTGGTGCTTGGGCCCTCCCACCCTCCCTTATGTTGTGGAAAAAGGACATGCACACTTTAACAAACCAATCATTTCAGCGACAGGGCCTACCAAACTACTGTGGCTGAAATGATTGGTTTGTTTGGGTCCCCACACAAAAAAAGCAATTCATCTCTCCCTGTACAAAGTAAACTGGCTCTACTGAGGCAAGATGTCGTCCTCATCCTCATCCTCTGATTCCTCGCCCCCTTCAGTGTGTACTTCCTCAGCCTCACACATCCCGGGTATCACCTGCCTATTGAAGTGGAATCTAGACGGGATTTGGTACCGGGGACACAATACCTCCATCGACCGTCTAAATCCCACTCCACTGATGGCGGACACCGGACGCACGTCTAACACCAACATATTTGTCAAGGCCGCAGTTATCCGCTTTGCCATAGCATGACTGCTGTCGTACTTCATCCTCATGGCAAACGACTGTTGTATGGTCAATTGCTTAGTGAAAGACGTAGCGGTCTTACGACTTCCCCTCTGGGAAGATGACCGACTCCCAGCAGCAACAGCAGCAGCGGCAGTAGTAGTAGGCATAGTGCTGCAGGATCCTCCGGAAGAATCCCGGATTGAAGAGGACTCAGTCATGCTGGTGACATGGCCTGCAGGACTACCTCCGATCCGGATCAAGGAGGAAACTGACGAGGAGGGTGTTGCTGGTGTGGATACAACAGGACCAAGGGATTTAGGTGTCCCTGGACTGCTGACAGTCCTAGCCACAGTTCCTGAACTAAACACAGAATTATGAAGGGTCTTCAGGTGATGTATAAGGGAGGATGTCCCTAGGTGGCCAAGATCCTTACCCCTGCTTATTGCAGCTTTACATAAGCTACATATGGCAATACATTTGTTGTCCGGATTGGGATAGAAATAATTCCAGACCGAAGAGGTGGATTAATTGGTCTTCTGCCCAGGCATGACGATGGGCTTTTTCATCCCATCGACAACAACTGTTTCCCCCCCTGGTGCCTCATTTAAGCAAACCACATCAGCATTCACCTCGTCAACTTCCTCCTCAGCGCCAGCTACATCAATATCCTCCTCCTGGTGTACGACAATGACACCTTCATTATCAAAATCTGGAACTGCACTGTGGGTGATACTTCCAGCATATGCAGAGGGCATGCTGCAAATGGTGGAAGGAGCCACCTCTTCCCGTACAGTGCTGGGAAGGTCAGGCATCGCAACCACCAACACCCTTGGACTCTCCTTGGGGATTTGTGATGTCATGTCTTTAGAAGGCAGAATTGTTTGCTGTGTTTTTGATGACAGCTTAACTCTCTTAAATTTTCTAGAGGGGGAGAGGAGGAGGGCTTAGATCGTTGTGTGAAGCTGAACCACTAGTCATGAACACTGCCCAGGGCCTAAGCCGTTCCTTGCCACTCTGTGTCGTAAATGGCATATTGGCAAGTTTACGTTTCTCCTCAGATGATTTTAATTTCTTTTTTTTCATCAATTTAGTGAACTTTGGCTTTTTGGATTTTACATGCCCTCTACTATGACATTGGGCATCGGCCTTGGCAGACGACGTTGATGACATTTCATCGTCTATGTCATGACTAGTGGCAGCAGCTTCAGCATTAGGAGGAAGTGGTTCTTGATCTTTCCCTACTTTATCCTCCAAATGTTTGTTCTCCATTATATGCAGAACAAGAGAGCGTACCCCTAAACCACACACACACTCGGCAAAGCCTTTAAAAATTATATGCGGCACAGGAGAGTACTACTGGACTGGAGTTATACGGCTGTACCACTGGACTTATACGGCAGGATCAGTGGACTTATACAGCAGTACCAATGGACTTATACGGCAGGATCAGTGGACTTATACGGCAGTACCACTGGACTTATACGGCAGTACCACTGGACTGGACTTAAGGAGCACAGGACAGAACCACTGGTTTTATGCAGTACAGGACACCACCACTGGACTTTTGCAGCACAGTACAGCACCATTGGATTTATATGGCTGTACCACTGGACTGGATTTATATGGCAGTACCACTGGACTGGTCTTAAGCAGCACCGGACAACACAGGACAGCACCACTGGAATTAAATGGCTGTACCACTGGACTGGACACAGGGTAGCACCACTGGACTGGACTTATATGGCAGTGCCACTGGACTGGACTTAAGCAGCACCGGACAACACAGGACAGCACCACTGGAATTATGGCAGCACCACCACTGGACTGAGCAGGACAGAGCACAGGACAGCACCACTGGACTGAGCAGGACAGCACCACTGGACTGAGCAGGACAGAGCACAGGACAGCACCACTGGACTGAGCAGGACAGAGCACTGGACAGCACCACTGGACTGAGCAGGACAGAGGACACCACCACACACCCTCCCTCTTCCCTCTCCAATGCCCGAGTGAAGATGGAGAATAATATGAATCCGGATCTCGCGAGATCCGATGGCGGGATGATGACGTTTTGCCTCGTTCTGAGTTTTGCGTCGGGCGCGAATCCCCGAACAGTGCTTGGATCCGGGCTCGGATCGGCACTGTTCGGGGGTGTTTGGATTTCAAAAATCCGAACCCGCTTACCCCTAGTTCTTTGCATAGATTTTCAACTGAAATCAAGTCAGATGATTGGCTGGGCCATTCTATCAGCTTTTCCTTTCTCTGAAACCAATTGAGAGTGTCCTTGGCTGTGTGTTTGGAATCATTGTCTTGCTGAAATGTTCACCCTCGTTTCATCTTCAGCATCCTGGTAGACGGCAGCTGATTTTTATAAAGAATGTCTCTGTATATTTTTCCATTCCTCCTTCCTTCAATCATATGCTGTATGCCAGGACCGTGTGCAGAAAAACAGCCCCACACCATGATGTTCCCACCTCCAAACTTCACTGTTGGTATGGTGTTTTTGAGGTGATGTGCAGTGTCATTTCTCCTTCAAACATGGTGTGTATTATGGCATCCAAAGTGTTCAGTTTTGCTTTCATCTGACCACACTATATTCTCCCAGTATTTCACAGGCTTGTCCAAATGTTGTGCAGCAAACTTTAAACAAGCTTCAACCTGTTTTTTTCTTCAACAAAGGAGTCTTGCATGGTGAGCGTGCATACAGGCTATGGCAGTTGAGTGCATTACTTACTGTTTTCTTTGAAACAATTGCACCTGCTAATTCCAGGTCTTTCTGAAGCTCCAAACAAGCAGTTCTTGGATAACACTTCTGATAATGTTTTTCACTCCTCTGTCAGAAATCTTGCGAGGTGAACCTGGTCGTGGCTAGTTTATGATGAAATGATGTTCTTTCCACTTCCGGATTATGGCCCCAATAGTGCTCACTGGAACATTCAGCAGTTTAGAGACCCTTCTGTAACAAATGCCATCAGTATATTTTGCAAAAATAAGGTAGCGAAGGTCTTGAGTGCTCTTTGTTTTTACCCATCATGAGATGTTTCTTGTGTAACATCTTTGTAATGATACACCTTTTTATAGGCCATCAGTTGTGGCTGAAACAGCTGGCAGTATTGTTTTCTAATTATTGATAGATTTCAGCTGGTGTCTTGGCTTTGCATGTCTTTTTGCAACTCCCTTTCTTCATGTGTTCACTACTTGTTCCCTCTGTCATTACACAAAACTTAAATTATGGACATTTATGGTTTGATTTCTTTGCATGTGTGGATTGCAAGGGTTGTTGCTGACATTCGGTGTAAATTTCACTACAATAGCCACATTAAATATATATCTGCTGAGAAAAATGTTGATGTGTTCAATACTTATGTCACACTTCTGGTATTACAAACGGAACCCAATAGCCAGGTAGTACTGTAGTAAACAGGATTTATTTTGATACAGAAACAAATCTTAAATGTCCAGCAAGCAAGTCCAAAGTATCAACAGGATAAATATCCTGTAGAGGTACCAAGTAATTGTAATCCAAATCACAAGGGAGCAAGGTTCTGTGGAAGCATCTGGTTCAGACACAAACACAATACTCGAGCAAAGGCTTCATAACAGGAAGTGCCTTTTCTAGGCCCAAACAGGAAATGAGATCCAAGATGGAATCTTCCTAAGACAGTTCTGGCCATCATAGATAAGGGCTATTGTAAGGGCAAGTTTATATCAGAGATCCAAGATGGAAACTTCATGAGGCAATCATGGCCATCTTGAATGAGGGCAAATCTAAGGGCAAGAACATAACAGGATGCCCCTTCTCAACGACGTCCTCCGGATGACTTAGGACCAGGCTTCCCAGGATGCTGTTGATGAAATGCTTTTACCAAAAGTGGGGCATGAACATCCTTTGCAGATTGCCAAGAGTCATCTTCTGGCCCATATCCCTGCCAACTTAGCAGATACTGTAATTGATTTCGAAACATACGAGAGTCCAGGATCTTTTCGACTATAAATTCCTCATGCTCATCAACTTGAATTGGCTCAGGAAGAGGCAAAGAGCGACCAGGAAATGGATTCTTAACTGAAGGTTTTAGTAATGATACATGAAAAACAGGATGTACCTTCATGGAATCAGGAAGATCCAATCGAAAAGCCACTGAACTAATCTGTGCAATGATCTTATATGGACCAATAAACTTACTTCCCAACTTAGCAGATGGTACCTTCATTCTTAAGTGTCTAGTTGACAACCATACTTCATCACCAATACTAAAAGTTGGAGCAGCCCTTCGTGATCTGTCAGCATCACGTTTATATCTTTCTTGAGCAGTTTTCAAAGTCTCTTTTAATAATTCAAGATTACTTTGCATAATAATCAGTCTATCTTCCAGAGCAGGAATTGGAGAGTCACAAGCTAGATTGGGACAAATATTTGGATGATATCCTAGATTAGCATAGAAAGGGCTAAATCTTGCAGATGAATGTTGAGAATTATTGTATGCAAACTCAGCCATGGGGAGGATATCAACCCAATCATCCTGTAGGTGACAAATACAACATCTGAGGTATTGCTCAAGTGTTTGGTTTGTTCGCTCCGTTTGTCCATTTGACTGTGGATGAAATGCAGTGGACAAGTTCACCCCAATGCCAAGGGATTTGCAAAACTGTTTCCAAAATCGTGATGTGAATTGAACACCTCGGTCTGACACCACATCATTAGGAACGCCATGCAAACGAAAAACTTCTTTTATAAGTAATTTGGCTGTTTCTTTTGCTGTAGGAGTACCCTGGCAGGGTATAAAGTGAGCCATCTTTGTCAGTCTGTCAATTACCACAAAGATAGTAATCATATTCTTAGATCTCGGAAGTTCTACAATAAAGTCCATGGAAATGGAATCCCATGGACGTGTTGGTATTGGCAAATGTTGTAGTAGTCCAAAAGGAGAAGCACGAGGAGTCTTAAATCTGGCACACGTTGTACAAGAGGATACATATTTTGCTACATCTTCCTTATAGTTGGGCCACCAGAATGAACGGCTTAACAGTTCTTGAGTTTTCTGAAGTCCTTTATGGCCTGCTAATTTAGAGTCATGGAATAGTTGCATGACCTTTAACTGTGCTTTTTCTGGAACATATAGTTGATGAGCCATATGCCAGACTCTGTTGTCATAAGATAATTTAACATTTTTTGGAGGATTCATGAAGGTAGAATCCATATCATATCCATTCTTGATCTCTGTTAATAACTCAGTTGTACAAATAACCCCCAAAAAATTTGAATCAGGAATTATTGTTTGAACAGGCTTTACCTGTTGAGGATTCTCCGCATAGGCTCTTGAGAGGGCATCAGCTTTTCCATTCTTCGATCCAGGTCTATAGGAAATTAGGTAATCAAAACGGCTTAAAAAGAGAGCCCATCGAGCTTGTCGGGGAGATAATCTTTTTACTGATTTAAGGAATTCCAAATTCCGGTGATCGGTGAGGACTATCACTTGATGCTTTGCACCTTCTAAAAGATGTCTCCATTCTGAAAAAGCAGCTATAATGGCAAGAAGTTCTTTATTTCCCACATCATAGTTTCTTTCAGGAGCAGTCATTTGCCTTGAATAAAAAGCACAGGGGTGAAGTAACATTTTTTCTCCTACTCTTTGTGAAATTACTGCTCCTATAGCTGAATCCGATGCATCAGTTTCCAAAACAAATGGGAGTGTAGGATCAGGATGAATTAATATAGGAGCTGACCTGAACTTAATTTTCAAAATGGAAAAAGCTTTATCTGCTGCTGGTGACCACTGAAAGGAGGAAACCTTTTTTGTGAGCTGAGTAATGGGGGCAGCAATTCCAGAAAAGTCCTTTATAAAACGTCGATAGAAATTAGCAAAGCCCATAAATCGTTGCACATCTTTGACGTTTTTAGGTATGGGCCAATCTATCACAGCATGCACTTTACAGGGATCCATACACAGTCCTTGAGGGGATATAATGTAACCCAAAAATTTTATTTGAGTACGATGGAATTCGCATTTCTCCAACTTGATGTATAATTGGTTTATACGTAGCCGTTGTAAAATAATTCGAACATGTTCTTGATGTTCTGGTAAAGAATTAGAAAATATAAGGATATCATCAAGATATACAACAATGAACAGATCAAGCAAATCTCGAAATACATCATTTATAAAATGTTGGAAAGTAGCAGGGGCATTACATAACCCGAACGGCATCACAAGGTACTCATAATGTCCATATTTTGTTCGAAAAGCCGTTTTCCATTCATCACCTGGTCGAATGCGTATTAGGTTGTACGCTCCTCTTAAATCGAGCTTTGTGAAAATACTTGATGTCTGCAGTCTTTCCAATAATTCTGGGATGAGAGGAAGTAGATGTCTGTTCTTTATAGTAACTTTATTTAATTCTCTATAATCAATGCATGGCCACAAAGATCCATCTTTATTTTTTACAAAAAAAATAGGAGCCCCTGCTGGAGATCTTGAAGGACGTATAAAACCTTTAGTTTCATTTTCCTCCAGGTAAGTCTTTAGCGTCTTTAATTCAGGATCAGCTAATGAATAAATCCGACCAAAAGGAATAGCAGCCCCAGGTAAGAGATCAATGGGACAATCATATGGTCGATGAGGTGGTAATTTGTCAGAATTTTGTTTGTTACAGATATCTGCAAAATCCTGATATTGAACAGGCAATTGTTCCACCCCAGAAGAGGGGGACACTGAGATCTGATTCTTTTCTTGTGCAAGCGGGTCCACACTGATAGGCTCTTGAAACGTTAGGGTTTGAGACTCCCAGTTAATGGCTGGGTTATTGTTAGTGAACCAAGGGAGACCCAAAATTATGGGAAAATTTGGAGAAGAGATGAGAAAAAAAGTGAGTTCCTCCTTATGATTGGGTTCTAGCATCA